>NW_021163530.1:0-41969 GCF_004324835.1 Dendronephthya gigantea | reverse complement strand
ACCACCACGACGATTAGTTCGGTCTTTTCTTAAGATTGAATACCCAGAGGGACATATAAGAGAATCGCATACAGAAGAATTTAGCCAAGTTTCAGATATAAAACAAATATCAATGTTATTGCTTTTAATGTCTGTGTACAAGGCCGGATGAGCGTCTGGTTTTACAATTGATCGTGTATTCAGTACTAAGCATTGTGGGATTTGCTTTGGTTTGCTAGGTTCACACTTTGCAATATTTACGTACTTAAGGTTGCGATGCCGGTTAGCTGTGTTCCGCGCATTTTGCCTAGATCTTTGGCCATAAGCGCGAGAAGATATTCTGACATGAATTGTGTGAGCCATTACACGTACGTTGATAAAATTCCCTTATGGGTTAAATTTATTTCACGCTTCGCAAGATGCTCCTCCTTTGGGCGCCAAGGCTTACAAGTAACAAATTTTGGCCAGAAATTATCTTCTTGCACGAGTGAACTAGCAGCCAGGGGGACATGGATCTTCGATGAAAGGGTTCCACTACGCCGAATATGGAAAATGGAGATATATGTTGGGACTATATTTTTCTTCTTTAGGTAAGATAAAATCTGATTTTCATTCACGTCTTGGGCGATGCCAGATAGAAAAAATTTCTTTATTTTTCTTCGCTTTCGCTCAACTCCGATAAAACCATCGGACTGGCTAGAAGGCACCTTGTTTCTGCTTGGTGATTTCTGCAGGTTTACCTTAGGTTTATTACTCGTATCAATTGCATGAGATGACTTTACAGTGTTTGCGTAAGTTAATTTACATTCTTGCGATGAAGTCAGCTCAGCACTTGTTGTATCATTATCATAATATGCTAAATATGATCAAAATCATCATAATGATCATCATAGTTGCACTGGCAAATATACTTTATTATGATTATTGTGATAATTATGGTCAAAATCATCATAATGATCATTATGGTTGCCATTGCAACCATCATTTATTATGATTAATATGCTAATTATGATTAAAATCATCATAATGAGCATCATAGTGGCCATGACAACCATCATGTATTATGATTAATATGCTAATTATGATCAAAATCATCATAATGAGGATCAATGTTGCCATAGCAACTATGTTTTATTATGATTGATATGCTAATTATGATCAAAATCATCTTAATGATCATCATAGTTGCTTTTGCAACAATCATTTGTTATGATTAATATGTTAAATATAATCAAGATCAACATACTGATCATCATAGTTGCCATAGCAACCATATTTTATTATGATTAATATGGTAATTATGATCCAAATTATCATAATGAGGATCATAGTTGCCATGGCAACCATAATTTATTATGATTAATATGCTGATTATGATCAAGATCATCATAATGATCATCATAGTTACCATAGCAACCATAATTTATTATGAATAATATGCTAATTATGATCAAGATCATCATAATGATCATCATAGTTGCAATAACAACCATAATTTATTATGATTATTATGCTAATTATGATCAAAATCATCATAATGAGCATCATCGTTGCCATGGCAACCATCATTTATTGTGATTAATATGCTTATTATGATCAAGATCATCATAATGATCATCATAGTTGCCATGGCAACTATCATTTTTTATGATTAATATGCTAATTATGATCAAAATCATCATAATGATCATCATGGTTGCTATGGCAACCATAATTTATTATAATTATTATGCTAATTATGATAAAGATCATCATAATGATCATCATAGTTGCCATAGCAACCATCATTTATTATGTATTATATGCTAATTATGGTCAAAATCATCATAATGATCATTATGGTTGTGATGGCAACCATCATTTATTATGACTAATATGCTGATTATGATCAAGATCATCATATTGACCATCATAGTTGCTATAGCAACCATGATTTATTATCATTAATATGCTAAATTTGATCAAAATCATCATAATGATCATCATGGTTTCCATTAATTTATTATAAATAATATGCTAATTATGATCAAAATCATCAAAATGAGAATCATGGTTGCCATAACAACTATCATTTATTATGATTAATATGCTAATTCTAATCAAGATCATCATAATGATCATCATAGTTGCCATGGCAACCATCGTTTATTATGATTAATATGCTAATTATGATCAAAATCATCATAATGAGCATATTTGTATCCATGGCAACCATCATTTATTATGATTAATATGGCAATTATGATCAAGATCATCATAATGATCATCAGAGTTGCCATGGCAACCATCATTTATTATGATTAATCTGCTAATTATGATTAAAATCATCATAATGATCATTAAGGTTGCCATAACAATCATAATTTTTTATGATTATTATGCTAATTATGATCAAAATCATCATAATGAGCATCATAGTTGCCATTAGGACCATCATTTATTATGAATAATATGCTAATTATGGTCAAAATCATCATAATGATTATCATGGTTGTGATGGCAACCATCATTTAATATGACTAATATGCTGATTGTGATCAAGATCATCTTATTGATCATCATAGTTGCCATGGCAACCATGATTAATTATGATTAATATGCTAATTTTGATTAAAATCATCATAATGAGCATCATGGTTGCCATGGCAACCATCATTTATTATGATTAATATGTTATTTATGATCAACATCATCATAATGATCATCATAGTTGCTATAGCAACCATCATTTATTATGGTTAATATGCTAATTATGATGAAAATCATCATAATGATCATCATGGTTGCCATAGCAACCATACTTTATTATGATTAATATGCTAATTATGAAGAAAATCATAATAATGAGAATCATTGTTGCCATAGCAACCATCATTTAATATGTTTAATATGCTAATTATGATCAAAATCATCATAATGAGCATCATAGTTGCCATGGCAACCATAATTTATTATGATTAATATGCTAAATATGATCAAGATCATCATAATGATCATCATAGTTGCACTGGCAACCATACTTTACTATGATTAATGTGCTAATTATGGTCAAAATCATCATAATGATCATTATGGTTGCCATGGCAACCATCATTTATTATGAATAATATGCTAATTATGTTCAAAATCATCATAATGAGCATCATGGTTGCCTTGGCAACTATCATTTATTATGATTAATATGCTAATTATGATCAAGATCATCATAATGATCATCATAGTTGCCATGGCAACCATCATTTTTTATGAATAATATGCTAATTATGGTCAAAATCATCATAATGATCATTATGGTTGCGATGGCAACCATCATTTATTATTATTAATATGCTGATTATGATCAAGATCATCATATTGATCATCATAGTTGCCATGGCAACCATCATTTATTATGACTAATATGCTAATTTTCATCAAAATAATCACGATGAGCATCATGGTTGCCATAGCAACCTTCATTTATTATAATTAATATGCTAATTCTGATAAAGATCATCACAATAATTATCATAGTTGCCATGGCAACTATCGTTTATTATGATTAATATGCTAATTATGACCAAAATCATAATAATGAGAATCATAGTTGCCATGGCAACCATCTTTTTTTATGATTAATATGCTAATTATGTTTAAAATCATCATAATGAGCATATTTGTATCCAAGGCAACCATCATTTATTATGATTAATATGGCAATTATGATCAAGATCATCATAATGATCATCAGAGTTGCCATGGCAACCATCATTTATTATGATTAATCTGCTAATTATGATTAAAATCATCATAATGATTATTAAGGTTGCCATAACAATCATAATTTATTATGATTATTATGCTAATTAGGATCAAAATCATCATATTGAGCATCTTGGTTGCCATTAGGCCATCATTTATTATGAATAATATGCTAATTATGGTCAAAATCATCATAATGATTATCATGGTTGTGATGGCAACCATCATTTAATATGACTAATATGCTGATTGTGATCAAGATCATCTTATTGATCATCATAGTTGCCATGGCAACCATGATTTATTATGACTAATATGCTAATTTTAATTAAAATCATCATAATGAGCATCATGGTTGCCATGGCAACCATCATTTATTATGATTAATATGTTATTTATGATCAACATCATCATAATGATCATCATAGTTGCTATAGCAACCATCATTTATTATGGTTAATATGCTAATTATGATGAAAATCATCATAATGATCATCATGGTTGCCATAGCAACCATACTTTATTATGATTAATATGCTAATTATGAAGAAAATCATAATAATGAGAATCATGGTTGCCATAGCAACCATCATTTAATATGTTTAATATGCTAATTATGATCAAAATCATCATAATGAGCATCATAGTTGCCATGGCAACCATAATTTATTATGATTAATATGCTAACTATGATCAAAATCATCATAATGATCATCATAGTTGCACTGGCAACCATACTTTATTATGATTAATGTGCTAATTATGGTCAAAATCATCATAATGATCATTATGGTTGCCATGGCAACCATAATTTATTATGAATAATATGCTAATTATGTTCAAAATCATCATAATGAGCATCATGGTTGCCTTGGCAACTATCATTTATTATGATTAATATGCTAATTATGATCAAGATCATCATAATGATCATCATAGTTGCCATGGCAACCATCATTTTTTATGAATAAGATGCTAATTATGGTCAAAATCATCATAATGATCATTATGGTTGCGATGGCAACCATCATTTATTATTATTAATATGCTGATTATGATCAAGATCATCATATTGATCATCATAGTTGCCATGGCAACCATCATTTATTATGACTAATATGCTAATTTTCATCAAAATCATCATGATGAGCATCATGGTTGCCATGGCAACCTTCATTTATTATAATTAATATGCTAATTCTGATAAAGATCATCATAATAATTATCATAGTTGCCATGGCAACTATCGTTTATTATGATTAATATGCTAATTATGACCAAAATGATAATAATGAGAATCATAGTTGCCATGGCAACCATCTTTTTTATGATTAATATGCTAATTATGTTTAAAATCATCATAATGAGCATCATGGTTGCCATGGCAACCATCATTTATTATGATTAATATGCTAATTATGATCAAGATCATCATATTGATCATCATAGTTGCCATGGCAACCATCATTTGTTATGAATAATATGCTAATTATAGTCAAAATCATCATAATGATCATTATGGTTGCGATGGCAACCATCATTTATTATGATTAATATGCTGATTATGATCAAGATCATTATATTGATCATCATAGTTGCCATAGCAACCATCATTTATTAGCACTTATATGCTAATTTTCATCAAAATGATCATGATGAGCATCATAGTTGCCATGGCTACCTTCATTTATTATAATTAATATGCTAATTCTGATCAAGATCATCATAATGATCATCGTAGTTGCAATGGCAACCATCATTTATTATGATTAATATGCTATTATGATCAAAATCATCATAATGATCATCATGGTTGCCATAGCAACAATAATTTATTATGAATAATATGCTAATTATGATCAAAATCATCATAATGAGAATCATGGTTGCCATTGCAACCATCATTTATTATGATTAATATGCTAATTATGATCAAAATCATCATAATGAGCATCATAGTTGCAATAACAACCACCATTTATTATGATTAATATGCTAAATATGATCAAGATCATCATAATGATCATCATAGTTGCCATGGCAACCATCATTTGTTATGATTAAGATGCTAATTATTGTCAAAATCATCATAATGATCATTATGGTTGCGATGGCAACCATCATTTATTATGATTATTATGCTGATTATGATCAAGATCATTATATTGATCATCATAGTTGCCATGGCAACCATCATTTATTAGGACTAATATGCTAATTTTCATCAAAATCATCATGATGAGCATCATAGTTGCCATGGCAACCTTCATTTATTATAATTAATATGCTAATTCTGATCAAGATCATCATAATGATCATCGTAGTTGCAATGGCAACCATCATTTATAATGATTAATATGCTAATTATGATCAAGATCATCATAATGATCATCATAGTTGCACTGGCAACCATACTTTATTATGAATAATGTGCTAATTATGGTCAAAATCATCATAATGATCATTACGGTTGCCATGGCAACCATCATTTATTATGATTAATATGTTATTTATGATCAACATCATCATAATGATCATCATAGTTGCTATAGCAACCATCATTTATTATGGTTAATATGCTAATTATGATGAAAATCATCATAATGATCATCATGGTTGCCATAGCAACCATACTTTATTATGATTAATATGCTAATTATGAAGAAAATCATAATAATGAGAATCATGGTTGCCATAGCAACCATCATTTAATATGTTTAATATGCTAATTATGATCAAAATCATCATAATGAGCATCATAGTTGCAATGGCAACCATCATTTATTATGAATAATATGCTAAATATGATCAAGAGCATCAAAATGATCATCATAGTTGCAGTGGCAACCATACTTTATTATTAATAATGTGCTAATTATGGTCAAAATCATCATAATGATCATTATGGTTGCCATGGCAACCATAATTTATTATGATTAATATGCTAATTATGATCAAAATCATCATAATGAGCATCATAGTTGCCATTGCAACCATCATTTATTATGATTAATAATCTAATTCTGATCAAGATCATCATAATGATCATCATAGTTGCCATGGCAACCATTTTTTATTATGATTAACATGCTAATTATGATCAAAATCATATTAATGAGAATCATGGTTGCTATGGCAACCATCATTTATTATGAATAATATGCTAATTATGGTCAAAATTATCATAATGATCATTATGGTTGTGATGGCAACCATCATTTATTATGACTAATATGCTGATTATGATCAAGATCATCATATTGACCATCATAGTTGCCATGGCAACCATGATTTATTATGATTAATATGCTAAATTTGATCAAAATCATCATAATGATCATCATGGTTTCCTTAATTTATTATGAATAATATGCTAATTGTGATAAAAATCATCAAAATTAGAATCATGGTTGCCATGGCAACTATACTTTATTATGATTAATGTGCAAATTATGGTCAAAATCATCATAATGATCATTATGGTTGCCATGGCAACCATCACTTATTATGATTAATATGCTAATTATGATCAAAATCATCATAATGAGTATCATGGTTGCAATGGCAACCATCATTTATTATGATTAATATGCTAATTATGATCAAGATCATCATAATGATCATCATAGTTGCCATGGCAACCATCATTTGTTATGAATAATATGCTAATTATGGTCAAAATCATCATAATGATCATTATAGTTGCGATGGCAACCATCATTTATTATGATTAATATGCTGATTATGATCAAGATCATCATATTGATCATCATAGTTGCCATGGCAACCATCATTTATTATGATTAATATGCTAATTTTTATCAAAATCATCATGATGAGCATCATGGTTGCCATGGCAACCTTCACTTATTATAATTAATAAGCTAATTCTGATCAAGATCATCATAATGATCATCATAGTTGCCATGGCAACCATCGTCTATTATGAATAATATGCTAATTATGATCAAAATCATGATGATGAGAATAATGGTTGCCATAGCAACCATCATTTATTATGATTAATATGCTTATTATGATCAAAATCATCATAATGAGCATCACAGTTGCCATAACAACCATCATTTATTATGATTAATATGCTAATTATGATCAAAATCATCATAATGAGCATCATAGTTGCAATGGCAACCATCATTTATTATGATTAATATGCTAATTATGATCAAGATCATCAAAATGATCATCATAGTTGCACTGGCAACCATCATTTATTATGATTAATATGCTAATTTTAGTCAAAATCATCATGATGAGCATCATGGTTGCCATGGCAACCTTCATTTATCATGAATAATCTGTTAATTATAATCAAGATCATCATAATGATCATCATAGTTGCCATGGCAACCATCTTTTATTATGATTAACATGCTAGTTATGATCAAAATCATATTAATGAGAATCATGGTTGCCATGGCAACCATCATTTATTATGATTAATATGCTAATTATGATCAAAATCATCATAATAAGCATCATAGTTGCCATGGCAACCATAATTTATTATGAATAATATGCTAAATATGATCAAGATCATCATAATGATCATCATAGTTGCACTGGCAACCATACTTTATTATGATTAATGTGCTAATTATGGTCAAAATCATCATAATGATCATTATGGTTGCCATGGCAACCATCATTTATTAAGATTAATATGCTAATTATGATCAAAATCATCATAATGATCATCATAGTTGCCATGGCAACCATAATTTATTATGAATAATATGCTAAATTTGATCAAAATCATCATAATGATCATCATGGTTGCTATTAATTTATTATGAATAATTTGCTAATTATGATCAAAATCATTAAAATGAGAATCATGGTTGCCATGACAACCATCATTTATTATGATTAATATGCTAATTCTGATCAAGATCATCATAATGATCATCATAGTTTCCATAACAACCATCGTTTATTATGATTAATATGCTAATTATGATAAAAATCATCATAATGAGCATCATTGTATACATGGCAACCATCATTTATTATGATTAATATGGTAATTATGATCAAGATCATCATAATGATCATCATAGTTGCCATGGCAACCATCATTTATTATGATTAATACGCTAATTATGATCAAAATCATCATAATGATCATTATGGTTGCCATAACAATCATAATTTTTGATGATTATTATGCTAATTATCATCAAAATCATCATGATAAGCATCATGGTTGCCATGGCAACCATCATTTATTATTAATAATATGCTAATTATGGTCAAAATAATATTAATGATCATCATGGTTGTGATGGCACCCATCATTTATTATGACTAATACGCTGATTATGATCAAAATCATCATATTGATCATCATAGTTGCTATAGCAACCATGATTTATTATGATTAATATGCTAATTTAAACAAAATCATTATGATGAGCATCATGGTTGCCATGGCAACCTTCAATTATTATGATTAATATGCTAATTATGATCAAGATCATCATAATGATCATAATGGTT
Source organism: Dendronephthya gigantea (assembly GCF_004324835.1). NCBI lineage: Eukaryota > Metazoa > Cnidaria > Anthozoa > Malacalcyonacea > Nephtheidae > Dendronephthya > Dendronephthya gigantea. The sequence goes on along the minus strand of NW_021163530.1, from coordinate 32,729 downwards.
GCAATGACAACCAGCATTTATTATGATTAATATGCTAATTATGATCAAGATCATCATTTTGATCATCATAGTTGCCATTGTAACCATCATTTATTATGATTAATATGCTAATTTTGATCACTATCATCATAATGATCATCATGGTTGCTATGGTAACCATCATTTATTATGAATAATATGATGATTATGATCAAGATCATCATAATGATCATCATAATTGCTATGGCAACCATCATTTATTAATGTTAATATGCTAATTATGATAAAAATCATCATAATGATCATCATGGTTGCCATGGCAACCATCATTTATTATGATTAATATGCTAAATATGATCAAAATCATAATAATGAGAATTATGGTTGCCATGGCAACCATCATTTATTATGATTAATATGCTAATTATGATAAAAATCATCATAATGAGCATCATAGTTGCGATGGCAACCATCATTTATTATGATTAATATGCTGATTATGATCAAGATCATCCTATTGATTATCATAGTTGCCATGGTAACCATTATTTATTATGATTAATATGCTAATTTTATTCAAAATCATCATGATGAGCATCATGGTTGCCATGGCAACCTTCATTTATTATGATTAATATGTTAATTATGATCAAGATCATCCTATTGATTATCATAGTTGCCATGGTAACCATTATTTATTATGATTAATATGCTAATTTTATTTAAAATCATCATAATGATCATCATGATTGCCATAGCAACCATAATTTATTATGAATAATATGCTAATTATGATCAAAATCATCATATGAGAATCATAGTTGCCATTGCAACCATCATTTATTATGATTAATATGCTAATTCTGATCAAGATCATCATAATGATCATCATAGTTGCCATGGCAACCATCGTTTATTATGATTAATATGCTAATAATGATCAAAATCATAATAATGAGAATCATAATTGCCATAGCAATCATCATTTAATATGATTAATATGCTAATTATGATCAAAATCATCATAATGAGCATCATGGTTGCAATAGGAACCATGATTTATTTTGATTAATATGCTAATTATGATCAAAATCATCATAATGATCATCATGGTGCCTAACAACCATAATTTATTATGAATAATATGCTAATTATGATCAAAATCATCATAATGAGCATCGTAGTTGCCATAGGAACCATCATTTATTATGATAAATATGCTATTTATGAACAAGATCATCATAATGATCATCATAGATTCCATGGCAACCATCATTTATTATGATTAATATGCTAATTATGATCAAAATCATCATAATGAGCATTATAGTTGCCATGGCAACCATCATTTATTATGATTAATATTCTAATTATTGTCAAGATCATCATAATGATCATCATGGTTGCAATGGCAACCAGCATTTATTATGATTAATATGCTAATTATGATCAAAATCATCATAATGAGCATCATTGTTGCTATGGTAACCATCATTTATTATGAATAATATGATGATTATGATCAAGATCATCATAATGATCATCATAATTGCTATGGCAACCATCATTTATTAATGTTAATATGCTAATTATGATAAAAATCATCATAATGATCATCATGGTTGCCATGGCAACCATCATTTATTATGATTAATATGCTAAATATGATCAAAATCATAATAATGAGAATTATGGTTGCCATGGCAACCATCATTTATTATGATTAATATGCTAATTATGATAAAAATCATCATAATGAGCATCATAGTTGCGATGGCAACCATCATTTATTATGATTAATATGCTGATTATGATCAAGATCATCCTATTGATTATCATAGTTGCCATGGTAACCATTATTTATTATGATTAATATGCTAATTTTATTCAAAATCATCATGATGAGCATCATGGTTGCCATGGCAACCTTCATTTATTATGATTAATATGTTAATTATGATCAAGATCATCCTATTGATTATCATAGTTGCCATGGTAACCATTATTTATTATGATTAATATGCTAATTTTATTTAAAATCATCATAATGATCATCATGATTGCCATAGCAACCATAATTTATTATGAATAATATGCTAATTATGATCAAAATCATCATAATGAGAATCATAGTTGCCATTGCAACCATCATTTATTATGATTAATATGCTAATTCTGATCAAGATCATCATAATGATCATCATAGTTGCCATGGCAACCATCGTTTATTATGATTAATATGCTAATAATGATCAAAATCATAATAATGAGAATCATAATTGCCATAGCAATCATCATTTAATATGATTAATATGCTAATTATGATCAAAATCATCATAATGAGCATCATGGTTGCAATAGGAACCATGATTTATTTTGATTAATATGCTAATTATGATCAAAATCATCATAATGATCATCATGGTTGCCATAAACCATAATTTATTATGAATAATATGCTAATTATGATCAAAATCATCATAATGAGCATCGTAGTTGCCATAGGAACCATCATTTATTATGATAAATATGCTATTTATGAACAAGATCATCATAATGATCATCATAGATTCCATGGCAACCATCATTTATTATGATTAATATGCTAATTATGATCAAAATCATCATAATGTGAATTATGGTTGCCATAGCAACCATCATTTATTATGATTAATATGCTAAATATGATCAAAATCATCATAATGAACATCATAGTTGCCATTACAACCATCATTTATTATGATTAATATGCTAAATATGATCAAGATCATTATAATGATCATCATAGCTGCACTGGCAACCATACTTTATTATGATTAATGTGCTAATTATGGTCAAAATCATCATAATGATAAATATGGTTGCCATGGCAACCATCATTTATTATAATTAATATGCTAATTATGATCAAAATCATCATAATGAGCATTATGGTTGCCATGGCAACCATAAATTTATAATGATTAATATGCTAATTTTGATCAAAATCATCATAATGAGCATCATAGTTGCCATGGCAACCATCATTTTTTATGATTAATATGCTAATTATGGTCAAAATCAACATAATGATCATCATAGTTGCGATGGCAACCATCATTTACTATGATTAATATGTTAATTATGATCAAGATCATCATAATGATCATCATAGTTGCCATAGCAACCATCATTTATTATGATTAATATGCTAATTATGATCAAAATCATCATAATGAGCATCATTGTATCCATAGCAACCATCATTTTTTATGATTAATATCGTAAATATGATTTAAATCTTCATAATGATCATTATGGTTGCCATAACAATCATAATTTATTATGATTATTATGCTAATTATGATCAAAATCATCATAATGAGCATCATGGTTGCTATGGCAACCATAACTTATTATTATTATGCTAATTATGATCAAAATCATCATTATGAGCATCATGGTTGCCATGGTAACCATAATTTATTATGATTAATATGATGATTATGATCAAGATCATCATAATGATCATCATAGTTGCCATAACAACCATCATTTATTATGTATAATTTGCTAATTATGGTCAAAATCATTATAATGATCATCATGGTTGCCATGGCAACCATCATTTATTATGATTAATATGCTAATTATGATCAAAATCATCATAATGAGCATTATAGTTGCCATGGCAACCATCATTTATTATGATTAATACGCTAATTATGATCAAGATCATCATAATGATCATTAGAGTTGCCATGGCAACCATCATTTGTTATGATTAATATGCTAATTATGGTCAAAATCATCATAATGATCATCATGGTTGCGATGGCAACCATCATTTATTATGATTAATATGCTGATTATGATCAAGATAATCATATTGATCATCATAGTTGCCATGGCAACCATCATTTATTATGAATAATATGCTAATAATGATCAAAATCATCATAATGAGCATCATGGTTGCCATGGCAACCTTCATTTATTATAATTAATAAGCTAATTCTGATCAAGATCATCATAATGATCATCATAGTTGCCATGGCAACCATCGTTTATTATGAATAATATGCTAATTATGATCAAAATCATGATGATGAGAATAATGGTTGCCATAGCAACCATCATTTATTATGATTAATATGCTAATTATGATCAAAATCATCATAATGAGCATCATAGTTGCAATGGCAACCATCATTTATTATGAATAATATGCTAAATATGATCAAGAGCATCAAAATGATCATCATAGTTGCACTGGCAACCATACTTTTTTATTAATAATGTGCTAATTATGGTCAAAATCATCATAATGATCATTATGGTTGCTATGGCAACCATAATTTATTATGATTAATATGCTAATTATGATCAAAATCATCATAATGAGCATCATAGTTGCCATTGCAACCATAATTTATTATGATTAATACGCTAATTATGATCAAGATCATCATAATGATCATCATATTTGCCATTGCAACCATCATTTGTTATGATTAATATGCTAATTATGGTCAAAATCATCATAATGATCATCATAGTTGCGATAGCTACCATAATTTATTATGATTAATATGCTGATTATGATCAAGATCATCATATTGATCATCATAGTTGCCATAGCAACCATCATTTATTATGATTAATGTGCTAATTTTAGTCAAAATCATCATGATGAGCATCATGGTTGCCATGGCAACCTTCATTTATTATGAATAATATGTTAATTATAATCAAGATCATCATAATGATCATCATAGTTGCCATAGCAACCATAATTTATAATGATTATTATGCTAATTATGATCAAAATCATCATATTGATCATCATAATTGCCATGGCAACCATAATTTATTATGAATAATATGCTAATTATGATCAAAATCATGATAATGAGAATCTTGGTTGCCATAGCAACCATCATTTATTATGATTAATAATCTAATTCTGATCAAGATCATCATAATGATCATCATAGTTGCCATGGCAACCATCTTTTATTATGATTAACATGCTAATTATGATCAAAATCATATTAATGAGAATCATGGTTGCTATGGCAACCATCATTTATTATGATTAATATGCTAATTATGGTCAAAATTATCATAATGATCATTATGGTTGTGATGGCAACCATTATTTATTATGACTAATATGCTGATTATGATCAAGATCATCATATTGACCATCATAGTTGCCATGGCAACCATGATTTATTATGATTAATATGCTAAATTTGATCAAAATCATCATATTGATCATCATGGTTTCCCTTAATTTATTATGAATAATATGCTAATTATGATAAAAATCATCAAAATTAGAATCATGGTTGCCATGGCAACTATACTTTATTATGATTAATGTGCAAATTATGGTCAAAATCATCATAATGATCATTATGGTTGCCATGGCAACCATCATTTATTATGATTAATATGCTAATTATGATCAAAATCATCATAATGAGCATCATGGTTGCCATGGCAACCATCATTTATTATGATTAATATAATGATTATGATCAAGATCATCATATTGATCATCATAGTTGCCATGGCAACCATCATTTGTTATGAATAATATGCTAATTATGGTCAAAATCATCATAATGATCATTATGGTTGCGATGGCAACCATCATTTATTATGATTAATATGCTGATTATGAACAAGATCATCATATTGATCATCATAGTTGCCATGGCAACCATCATTTATTATGATTAATATGCTAATTTTCATCAAAATCATCATGATGAGCATCATGGTTGCCATGGCAACCTTCACTTATTATAATTAATAAGCTAATTCTGATCAAGATCATCATAATTATCATCATAGTTGCCATTGCAACCATCGTTTATTATGAATAATATGCTAATTATGATCAAAATCATGATGATGAGAATAATGGTTGCCATGGCAACCATGATTTATTATGATTAATATGCTAAATTTAATCAAAATCATCATAATGATCATCATGGTTGCTATTAATTTATTATGAATAATATGCTAATTATGATCAAAATCATTAAAATGAGAATCATGCTTGCCATGACAACCATCATTTATTATGATTAATATGCTAATTCTGATCAAGATCATCATAATGATCATCATAGTTTCCATGGCAACCATCGTTTATTATGATTAATATGCTAATTATGATAAAAATCATCATAATGAGCATCATTGTATACATGGCAACCATCATTTATTATGATTAATATGGTAATTATGATCAAGATCATCATAATGATCATCATAGTTGCCATGGCAACCATCATTTATTATGATTAATAAACTAATTATGATCAAAATCATCATAATGATCATCATAGTTGCAATGGCAACCATAATTTATTATGATTAATATGCTAATTATGATCAAGATCATCAAAATGATCATCATAGTTGCACTGGCATTCATACTTTATTATGAATAATGTGCTAATTATGGTCAAAATCATCATAATGATCATTATGGTTGCCATGGCAACCATCATTTATTATGATTAATATGCTAATTATGATTAAAATCATCATAATGAGCATCATGGTTGCCATTGCAATCATCATTTATTATGATTAATACGCTAATTATGATCAAGATCATCATAATGATCATCATATTTGCAATTGCAACCATCATTTGTTATGATTAATATGCTAATTATGGTCAAAATCATCATAATGATCATCATGGTTGCGATGGCAACCATCATTTATTATGATTAATATGCTGATTATGATCAAGATCATCATATTGATCATCATAGTTGCCATGGCAACCATCATTTATTATGATTAATATGCTAATTTTAGTCAAAATCATCATGATGAGCATCATGGTTGCCATGGCAACCTTCATTTATCATGAATAATCTGTTAATTATAATCAAGATCATCATAATGATCATCATAGTTGCCATGGCAACCATAATTTATTATGAATAATATGCTAATTATGATCAAAATCATCATAATGAGAATCTTGGTTGCCATAGCAACCATCATTTATTATGATTAATAATCTAATTCTGATCAAGATCATCATAATGATCATCATAGTTGCCATGGCAACCATCTTTTATTATGATTAACATGCTAGTTATGATCAAAATCATATTAATGAGAATTCATGGTTGCCATGGCAACCATCATTTATTATGATTAATATGCTAATTATGATCAAAATCATCATAATAAGCATCATAGTTGCCATGGCAACCATAATTTATTATGAATAATATGCTAAATATGATCGAGATCATCATAATGATCATCATAGTTGCACTGGCAACCATACTTTATTATGATTAATGTGCTAATTATGGTCAAAATCATCATAATGATCATTATGGTTGCCATGGCAACCATCATTTATAAAGATTAATATGCTAATTATGATCAAAATTATCATAATGATCATCATAGTTGCCATGGCAACCATAATTTATTATGAATAATATGCTAATTATGATCAAAATCATCATAATGAGCATCATGGTTGCCATGGCAACCATGATTTATTATGATTAATATGCTAAATTTGATCAAAATCATCATAATGATCATCATGGTTGCTATTAATTTATTATGAATAATATGCTAATTATGATCAAAATCATTAAAATGAGAATCATGGTTGCCATGACAACCATCATTTATTATGATTAATATGCTAATTCTGATCAAGATCATCATAATGATCATCATAGTTTCCATGGCAACCATCGTTTATTATGATTAATATGCTAATTATGATAAAAATCATCATAATGAGCATCATTGTATACATGGCAACCATCATTTATTATGATTAATATGGTAATTATGATCAAGATCATCATAATGATCATCATAGTTGCCATGGCAACCATCATTTATTATGATTAATAAACTAATTATGATCAAAATCATCATAATGATCATTATGGTTGCCATAACAATCATAATTTTTTATGATTATTATGCTAATTATCATCAAAATCATCATGATAAGCATCATGGTTGCCATGGCAACCATCATTTATTATTAATAATATGCTAATTATGGTCAAAATAATCATAATGATCATCATGGTTGTGATGGCACCCATCATTTATTATGACTAATATGCTGATTATGATCAAATCATCATATTGATCATCATAGTTGCCATAGCAACCATGATTTATTATGATTAATATGCTAATTTTAATCAAAATCATCATGATGAGCATCATGGTTGCCATAGCAACCTTCAATTATTATGATTAATATGCTAATTATGATCAAGATCATCATAATGATCATAATGGTTGCAATGACAACCAGCATTTATTATGATTAATATGCTAATTATGATCAAGATCATCATTTTGATCATCATAGTTGCCATGGTAACTATCATTTATTATGATTAATATGCTAATTTTGATCACTATCATCATAATGATCATCATGGTTGCTATGGCAACCATAATTTATTATGAATAATATGCTAATTATGATCAAAATCATCATAATGAGAATCATAGTTGCCATGGCAAATATCATTTATTATGATTAATATGCTAAATATGATCAAGATCATCATAATGATCATCATAGTTGCACTGGCAACCATACTTTATTATGATTAATGTGCTAATTATGGTCAAAATCATCATAATGATCATCATGATTGTGATGGCAACCATCATTTATTATGACTAATATGCTGATTATGATCAAGATCATCATATTAATCATCATAGTTGCCATGGCAACCATGATTTATTATGATTAATATGCTAATTTTGATAAAAATCATCATAATGAGCATCATGGTTGCCATGGCAACCATCATTTATTATGATTAATATTCTAATTATTGTCAAGATCATCATAATGATCATCATGGTTGCAATGGCAACCAGCATTTATTATGATTAATATGCTAAATATGATCAAGATCATCATTTTGATCATCATGATTGCCACAGCAACCATAATTTATTATGAATAATATGCTAATTATGATCAAAATCATCATAATGAGAATCATAGTTGCCATTGCAACCATCATTTATTATGATTAATATGCTAATTCTGATCAAGATCATCATAATGATCATCATAGTTGCCATTAGGGCCATCATTTATTATGAATAATATGCTAATTATGGTCAAAATCATCATAATGATTATCATGGTTGTGATGGCAACCATCATTTAATATGACTAATATGCTGATTGTGATCAAGATCATCTTATTGATCATCATAGTTGCCATGGCAACCATGATTTATTATGATTAATATGCTAATTTTGATTAAAATCATCATAATGAGCATCATGGTTGCCATGGCAACCATCATTTATTATGATTAATATGTTATTTATGATCAACATCATCATAATGATCATCATAGTTGCTATAGCAACCATCATTTATTATATTTAATATGCTAATTATGATGAAAATCATCATAATGATCATCATGGTTGCCATAGCAACCATACTTTATTATGATTAATATGCTAATTATGAAGAAAATCATAATAATGAGAATCATGGTTGCCATAGCAACCATCATTTAATATGTTTAATATGCTAATTATGATCAAAATCATCATAATGAGCATCATAGTTGCCATGGCAACCATAATTTATTATGAATAATATGCTAAATATGATCAAGATCATCATAATGATCATCATAGTTGCACTGGCAACCATACTTTATTATGATTAATGTGCTAATTATGGTCAAAATCATCATAATGATCATTATGGTTGCCATGGCAACCATCATTTATTATGATTAATATGCTAATTATGATCAAAATCATCATAATGATCATCATAGTTGCCATGGCAACCATAATTTATTATGAATAATATGCTAATTATGTTCAAAATCATCATAATGAGCATCATGGTTGCCTTAGCAACTATCATTTATTATGATTAATATGCTAATTATGATCAAGATCATCATAATGATCATCATAGTTGCCATGGCAACCATCATTTTTTATGAATAATATGCTAATTATGGTCAAAATCATCATAATGATCATTATGGTTGCGATGGCAACCATCATTTATTATTATTAATATGCTGATTATGATCAAGATCATCATATTGATCATCATAGTTGCCATGGCAACCATCATTTATTATGACTAATATGCTAATTTTCATCAAAATCATCATGATGAGCATCATGGTTGCCATGGCAACCTTCATTTATTATAATTAATATGCTAATTCTGATAAAGATCATCATAATAATTATCATAGTTGCCATGGCAACTATCGTTTATTATGATTAATATGCTAATTATGACCAAAATCATAATAATGAGAATCATAGTTGCCATTGCAACCATCTTTTTTTATGATTAATATGCTAATTATGTTTAAAATCATCATAATGAGCATCATGGTTGCAATGGCAACCATCATTTATTATGATTAATATGCTAATTATGATCAAGATCATCATATTGATCATCATAGTTGCCATGGCAACCATCATTTGTTATGAATAATATGCTAATTATAGTCAAAATCATCATAATGATCATTATGGTTGCGATGGCAACCATCATTTATTATGATTAATATGCTGATTATGATCAAGATCATCATATTGATCATCATAGTTGCAATGGCAACCATCATTTATTATGATTAATATGCTAATTTTAGTCAAAATCATCATGATGAGCATCATGGTTGCCATGGCAACCTTCATTTATCATGAATAATCTGTTAATTATAATCAAGATCATCATAATGATCATCATAGTTGCCATGGCAACCATCTTTTATTATGATTAACATGCTAGTTATGATCAAAATCATATTAATGAGAATCATGGTTGCCATGGCAACCATCATTTATTATGATTAATATGCTAATTATGATCAAAATCATCATAATAAGCATCATAGTTGCCATGGCAACCATATTTATTATGATAATATGCTAATATGATCAAGATCATCATAATGATCATCATAGTTGCACTGGCAACCATACTTTATTATGATTAATGTGCTAATTATGGTCAAAATCATCATAATGATCATTATGGTTGCCATGGCAACCATCATTTATTAAGATTAATATGCTAATTATGATCAAAATCATCATAATGAACATCATAGTTGCCATGGCAACCATAATTTATAATGAATAATATGCTAAATTTGATCAAAATCCATAATGATCATCATGGTTGCTATTAATTTATTATGAATAATTTGCTAATTATGATCAAAATCATTAAAATGAGAATCATGGTTGCCATGACAACCATCATTTATTATGATTAATATGCTAATTCTGATCAAGATCATCATAATGATCATCATAGTTTCCATGGCAACCATCGTTTATTATGATTAATATGCTAATTATGATCAAAATCATCATAATGAGCATCATTGTATACATGGCAACCATCATTTATTATGATTAATATGGTAATTATGATCAAGATCATCATAATGATCATCATAGTTGCCATGGCAACCATCATTTATTATGATTAATACGCTAATTATGATCAAAATCATCATAATGATCATTATGGTTGCCATAACAATCATAATTTTTGATGATTATTATGCTAATTATCATCAAAATCATCATGATAAGCATCATGGTTGCCATGGCAACCATCATTTATTATTAATAATATGCTAATTATGGTCAAAATAATCATAATGATCATCATGGTTGTGATGGCACCATCATTTATTATGACTAATACGCTGATTATGATCAAAATCATCATATTGATCATCATAGTTGCTATAGCAACCTTCAATTATTATGATTAATATGCTAATTATGATCAAGATCATCATAATGATCATAATGGTTGCAATGACAACCAGCATTTATTATGATTAATATGCTAATTATGATCAAGATCATCATTTTGATCATCATAGTTGCCATTGTAACCATCATTTATTATGATTAATATGCTAATTTGATCACTATCATCATAATGATCATCATGGTTGCTTTGGCAACCATAATTTATTATGAATAATATGCTAATTATGATCAAAATCATCATAATGAGAATCATAGTTGCCATGGCAAATATCATTTATTATGATTAATATGCTAAATATGATCAAGATCATCATAATGATCATCATAGTTGCACTGGCAACCATACTTTATTATGATTAATGTGCTAATTATGGTCAAAATCATCATAATGATCATCATGATTGTGATGGCAACCATCATTTATTATGACTAATATGCTGATTATGATCAAGATCATCATATTAATCATCATAGTTGCCATAGCAACCATGATTTATTATGATTAATATGCTAATTTTGATCAAAATCATCATAATGAGCATCATGGTTGCCATGGCAACCATCATTTATTATGATTAATATTCTAATTATTGTCAAGATCATCATAATGATCATCATGGTTGCAATGGCAACCAGCATTTATTATGATTAATATGCTAAATATGATCAAGATCATCATTTTGATCATCATAGTTGCCATGGTAACCATCTTTTATTATGAATAATATGCTGATTTTAAACACTATCATCATAATGATCATCATGGTTGCCATGGCAACCATAATTGATTATGAATAATATGCTAATTATGATCAAAATCATCATAATGAGAATCATAGTCGCTATGGCAACCATCATTTATTATGATTAATATGCTAAATATGATCAAGATCATCATAATGATCATCATAGTTGCACTGGCAACCATACTTTATTATGATTAATGTGCTAAATATGGTCAAAATCATCATAATGATCATCATGGTTGTGATTGCAATATCATTTATTATGACTAATATGCTGATTTTAATCAAGATCATCATATTGATCATCATAGTTGCCATGGCAACCATAATTTATTATGAATAATATGCTAATTTGATCAAAATCATCATAATGAACATCATGGTTGCTATGGCAACCATCATTTATTATGATTAATATGCTAATTATGATAAAAATCATCATAATGAGCATCATAGTTGCGATGGCAACCATCATTTATTATGATTAATATGCTGATTATGATCAAGATCATCCTATTGATTATCATAGTTGCCATGGTAACCATTATTTATTATGATTAATATGCTAATTTTATTCAAAATCATCATGATGAGCATCATGGTTGCCATGGCAACCTTCATTTATTATGATTAATATGTTAATTATGATCAAGATCATCCTATTGATTATCATAGTTGCTATGGTAACCATTATTTATTATGATTAATATGCTAATTTTATTTAAAATCATCATAATGATCATCATGATTGCCATAGCAACCATAATTTATTATGAATAATATGCTAATTATGATCAAAATCATCATAATGAGAATCATAGTTGCCATTGCAACCATCATTTATTATGATTAATATGCTAATTCTGATCAAGATCATCATAATGATCATCATAGTTGCCATGGCAACCATCGTTTATTATGATTAATATGCTAATAATGATCAAAATCATAATAATGAGAATCATAATTGCCATAGCAATCATCATTTAATATGATTAATATGCTAATTATGATCAAAATCATCATAATGAGCATCATGGTTGCAATAGGAACCATGATTTATTTTGATTAATATGCTAATTATGATCAAAATCATCATAATGATCATCATGGTTGCCATAACAACCATAATTTATTATGAATAATATGCTAATTATGATCAAAATCATCATAATGAGCATCGTAGTTGCCATAGGAACCATCATTTATTATGATAAATATGCTATTTATGATCAAGATCATCATAATGATCATCATAGATGCCATGGCAACCATCATTTATTATGATTAATATGCTAATTATGATCAAAATCATCATAATGAGAATTATGGTTGCTATAGCAAACATCATTTATTATGATTAATATGCTAAATATGATCAAAATCATCATAATGAACATCATAGTTGCCATTACAACCATCATTTATTATGATTAATATGCTAAATATGATCAAGATCATTATAATGATCATCATAGCTGCACTGGCAACCATACTTTATTATGATTAATGTGCTAATTATGGTCAAAATCATCATAATGATAAATATGGTTGCCATGGCAACCATCATTTATTATAATTAATATGCTAAATATGATCAAAATCATCATAATGAGCATTATGGTTGCCATGGCAACCATAAATTTATAATGATTAATATGCTAATTATGATCAAGGTCATCATAATGATCATCATAGTTGCCATGGCAACCATCATTTTTTATGAATAATATGCTAATTATGGTCAAAATCAACACAATGATCATCATAGTTGCGATGGCAACCATCATTTACTATGATTAATATGTTAATTATGATCAAGATCCTCATAATGATCATCATAGTTGCCATGGCAACCATCATTTATTATGATTAATATGCTAATTATGATCAAAATCATCATAATGAGCATCATTGTATCCATGGCAACCATCATTTTTTATGATTAATATCGTAAATATGATTTAAATCTTCATAATGATCATTATGGTTGCCATAACAATCATAATTTATTATGATTATTATGCTAATTATGATCAAAATCATCATAATGAGCATCATGGTTGCTATGGCAACCATAACTTATTAATATTATGCTAATTATGATCAAAATCATCATTATGAGCATCATGGTTGCCATGGTAACCATCATTTATTATGATTAATATGATGATTATGATCAAGATCATCATAATGATCATCATAGTTGCCATAACAACCATCATTTATTATGTATAATTTGCTAATTATGGTCAAAATCATTATAATGATCATCATGGTTGCCATGGCAACCATCATTTATTATGATTAATATGCTAATTATGATCAAAATCATCATAATGAGCATTATAGTTGCCATAGCAACCATCATTTATTATGATTAATACGCTAATTATGATCAAGATCATCATAATGATCATCATAGTTGCCATGGGAACCATCATTTGTTATGATTAATATGCTAATTATGGTCAAAATCATCATAATGATCATCATGGTTGCGATGGCAACCATCATTTATTATGATTAATATGCTGATTATGATCAAGATAATCATATTGATCATCATAGTTGCCATGGCAACCATCATTTATTATGAATAATATGCTAATAATGATCAAAATCATCATAATGAGCATCATGGTTGCCATGGCAACCATCATTTATTATGATTAATATGCTAATTATGGTCAAAATTATCATAATGATCATTATGGTTGTGATGGCAACCATTATTTATTATGACTAATATGCTGATTATGATCAAGATCATCATATTGACCATCATAGTTGCCATGGCAACCATGATTTATTATGATTAATATGCTAAATTTGATCAAAATCATCATATTGATCATCATGGTTTCCCTTAATTTATTATGAATAATATGCTAATTATGATAAAAATCATCAAAATTAGAATCATGGTTGCCATGGCAACTATACTTTATTATGATTAATGTGCTATTTATGGTCAAAATCATCATAATGATCATTATGGTTGCCATGGCAACCTTCATTTATTATAATTAATAAGCTAATTCTGATCAAGATCATCATAATGATCATCATAGTTGCCATGGCAACCATCGTTTATTATGAATAATATGCTAATTATGATCAAAATCATGATGATGAGACTAATGGTTGCCATGGCAACCATCATTTATTATGATTAATATGCTAATTATGATCAAAATCATCATAATGAGCATCATAGTTGCAATGGCAACCATCATTTATTATGAATAATATGCTAAATATGATCAAGAGCATCAAAATGATCATCATAATTGCACTGGCAACCATACTTTTTTAATAATAATGTGCTAATTATGGTCAAAATCATCATAATGATCATTATGGTTGCCATGGCAACCATAATTTATTATGATTAATATGCTAATTATGATCAAAATCATCATAATGAGCATCATAGTTGCCATTGCAACCATCATTTATTATGATTAATACGCTAATTATGATCAAGATCATCATAATGATCATCATATTTGCCATTGCAACCATCATTTGTTATGATTAATATGCTAATTATGGTCAAAATCATCATAATGATCATCATAGTTGCGATAGCTACCATAATTTATTATGAATAATATGCTGATTATGATCAAGATCATCATATTGATCATCATAGTTGCCATGGCAACCATCATTTATTATGATTAATATGCTAATTTTAGTCAAAATCATCATGATGAGCATCATGGTTGCCATAGCAACCTTCATTTATTATGAATAATATGTTAATTATAATCAAGATCATCATAATGATCATCATAGTTGCCATGGCAACCATAATTTATAATGATTAATATGCTAATTATGATCAAAATCATCATATTGATCATCATAATTGCCATAGCAACCATAATTTATTATGAATAATATGCTAATTATGATCAAAATCATGATAATGAGAATCTTGGTTGCCATAGCAACCATCATTTATTATGATTAATAATCTAATTCTGATCAAGATCATCATAATGATCATCATAGTTGTCATAGCAACCATCTTTATTATGATTAACATGCTAATTATGATCAAAATCATATTAATGAGAATCATGGTTGCTATGGCAACCATCATTTATTATGATTAATATGCTAATTATGGTCAAAATTATCATAATGATCATTATGGTTGGTGATAGCAACCATCATTTATTATGACTAATATGCCTGATTATGATCAAGATCATCATATTGACCATATAGTTGCCATGGCAACCATGATTTATTATGATTAATATGCTAAATTTGATCAAATCATCATAATGATCAGCATGGTTTTCCCTTAATTTATTATGAATAATATGCTAATTGTGATAAAAATCATCAAAATTAGAATCATGGTTGCCATGGCAACTATACTTTATTATGATTAATGTGCAAATTATGGTCAAAATCATCATAATGATCATTATGGTTGCCATGGCAACCATCATTTATTATGATTAATATGCTAATTATGATCAAAATCATCATAATGAGCATCATGGTTGCCATGGCAACCATCATTTATTATGATTAATATGCTAATTATGATCAAGATCATCATTATGATCATCATAGTTGCCATGGCAACCATCATTTGTTATGAATAATATGCTAATTATGGTCAAAATCATCATAATGATCATTATGGTTGCGATGGCAACCATCATTTATTATGATTAATATGCTGATTATGATCAAGATCATCATATTGATCATCATAGTTGCCATGGCAACCATCATTTATTATGATTAATATGCTAATTTTCATCAAAATCATCATGATGAGCATCATGGTTGCCATGGCAACCTTCACTTATTATAATTAATAAGCTAATTCTGATCAAGATCATCATAATGATCATCATAGTTGCCATGGCAACCATCGTTTATTATGAATAATATGCTAATTATGATCAAAATCATGATGATGAGAATAATGGTTGCCATGGCAACCATCATTTCTTATGATTAATATGCTTATTATGATCAAAATCATCATAATGAGCATCATAGTTGCCATAACAACCATCATTTATTATGATTAATATGCTAATTATGATCAAAATCATCATAATGAGCATCATAGTTGCAATGGCAACCATAATTTATTATGATTAATATGCTAATTATGATCAAGATCATCAAAATGATCATCATAGTTGCACTGGCAACCATACTTTATTATGAATAATGTGCTAATTATGGTCAAAATCATCATAATGATCATTATGGTTGCCATGGCAACCATCATTTATTATGAATAATATGCTAATTATGATTAAAATCATCATAATGAGCATCATGGTTGCCATTGCAACCATCATTTATTATGATTAATACGCTAATTATGATCAAGATCATCATAATGATCATCATATTTGCAATTGCAACCATCATTTGTTATGATTAATATGCTAATTATGGTCAAAATCATCATAATGATCATCATGGTTGCGATGGCAACCATCATTTATTATGATTAATATGCTGATTATGATCAAGATCATCATATTGATCATCATAGTTGCCATAGCAACCATCATTTATTATGATTAATATGCTAATTTTAGTCAAAATCATCATGATGAGCATCATGGTTGCCATGGCAACCTTCATTTATCATGAATAATCTGTTAATTATAATCAAGATCATCATAATGATCATCATAGTTGCCATGGCAACCATAATTTATTATGAATAATATGCTAATTATGATCAAAATCATCATAATGAGAATCATGGTTGCCATTGCAACCATCATTTATTATGATTAATATGCTAATTCTGATCAAGATCATCATAATGATCATCATAGTTGCCATGGCAACCATCGTTTATTATGATTAACATGCTAATTATGATCAAAATCATCATAATGATCATCATGCTTGCTATGGCAACCATCATTTATTTTAATTAATATGGTAAATATGATCAAAATCATCATAATATGCATCATAGTTGCTATGGCAACCAACATTTATTATGAATAATATGCTAAATATGATCAAGATCATCATAATGATCATCATAGTTGCACTGGCAACCATACTTTATTATGATTAATTTGCTAATTATGGTCAAATCATCATAATGATCATTATGGTTGCCATGGCAACCATCATTTATTAAGATTAATATGCTAATTATGATCAAAATCATCATAATGATCATCATAGTTGCCATGGCAACCATAATTTATTATGAATAATATGCTAATTATGATCAAAATCATCATAATGAGCATCATGGTTGCCATGGCAACCATAATTTATTATGATTAATATGCTAAATTTGATCAAAATCATCATAATGATCATCATGGTTGCTATTAATTATTATGATAATATGCTAATTATGATCAAATATATTAAAATGAGAATCATGGTTGCCATAACAATCATCATTTATTATGATTAATATGCTAATTCTGATCAAGATCATCATAATGATCATCATAGTTTCCATGGCAACCATCGTTTATTATGATTAATATGCTAATTATGATAAAAATCATCATAATGAGCATCATTGTATACATGGCAACCATCATTTATTATGATTAATATGGTAATTATGATCAAGATCATCATAATTATCATCATAGTTGCCATGGCAACCATCATTTATTATGATTAATAAACTAATTATGGTCAAAATCATCATAATGATCATTATGGTTGCCATAACAATCATAATTTTTTATGATTATTATGCTAATTATCATCAAAATCATCATGATGAGCATCATAATTGCCATGGCAACCTTCATTTATTATGAATAATATGTTAATTATGATCAAGATCATTATAATGATCATCATAGTTGCCATGACAACCATAATTTATTATGATTAATACGCTAATTATGATCAAAATCATCATAATGATCATCATAATTGCCATAGCAACCATAATTTATTACGAATAATATGCTAATTATGATCAAAATCATCATAATGAGAATCATGGTTGCCGTAGCAACCATCATTTATTATGATTAATATGCTAATTATGATCAAAATCATCATAATGAGCATCATAGTTGCAATAACAACCATAATTTATTATGATTAATATGCTAAATATGATCAAGATCATCATAATGATCATCATAGTTGCACTGGCAACCATACTTTATTATGAATAATGTGCTAATTTTAGTCAAAATCATCATGATGAGCATCATGGTTGCCATGGCAACCTTCATTTATTATGAATAATATGTTAATTATGATCAAGATCATCATAATGATCATCATAGTTGCTATGGCAACCATAATTATTATGATTAATATGCTAATTATCATCAAAATCATGATAATGATCATCATAATTGCCATGGCAACCATAATTTATTACGAATAATAAGCTAATTATGATCAAAATCATCATAATGAGAATCATGGTTGCCATGGCAACCATCATTTATTATGATTAATATGCTAATTCTGATCAAGATCATCATAATGATCATCGTAGTTGCAATGGCAACCATCATTTATTATGATTAATATGCTTTTTTATTTATTTATTTATTTATACTCTTCGCCATGTTTGGCTGGTGAGCCCCACAGAGTTTTAACTCCAGTTATGGGGTCCCTTGCTTACAGTACAATTATACTAAATAGAATAAGAATATTTACATGAACATTAGTGGTGGACATTATTACAAAATATTATACAATACAAGGTTGTTTCACAATATGTTGAACATGCATGGATAACTCTCAACAACTTTACTTTAGACTATACAAAGGACGAGACGAATTACATTTTACACATACACTCTTAAACTTTGCGGAATGTCCACGTCATATACATGTTCTGTGAGATAGTTATAATAATTAAACAGTTCAGATTTGAATTTAGATATTGAGAGTTTGGAGTCGCGGAGATGTTCTGGTAATTCATTGAAAATTCTTGGGGTTCTGCAGTAGAAACTGTTCTGAAAGGTTGTCGTGTTTGCTTTATGTATATTAAACGTGGTGTAACGACCTGTGGTGTCTGATCGTCTTGTGATGTTTTAGTGCAGATGTTGGGGTCACCTTGTGAATGTTGGAATAGGTACATGATGTCCAGATATTCGTGCCAGTAGGTTAGGGGCAGCAGACCGATCTTCAAAAGCCTGTCCTTGTACGTAATATTAGTCCGGAATGGCAGTGATAATATGAATTTGGTAGCTCGACGTTGAACTTTCTCAAGTTGTTGTATTAGGGTGACTGTTTGCGGAGCCCAAACTTCAGACGCGTAGGCGAAATGGCTACGTACAAGACTGGTGTAGAGTGCCTTACGCACGCGTACATCATGCATACCATGGCAAGACCTTTTCACGAATCCTAACGTCTTGTTGGCTTTGCTCGACACAACAGACACATGATCATTCCACTTGAGGCTGTGCTGGACGAGAATTCCGAGATCTTTCTGGGTGGTTACGTTCCTAACTGCTCCCCATTAGACTGTAGGACGAATCAATCGGGTTTAAGTTCCTCGTTGATCAAGATCATCATAATGATCATCATAGTTGCCATGGCAACCATCGTTTATTATGATTAATATGCTAATTATGATCAAAATCATAATAATGAGAATCATGGTTGCCATGGCAACCATCATATGTTATGAATAATATGCTAAATATGATCAAGATCATCATAATGATCATCATAGTTGCACTGGCAACCATACTTTATTATGATTAATGTGCTAATTATGGTCAAAATCATCATAATGATCATTATGGTTGCCATGGCAACCATCATTTATTATGATTAATATGCTAATTATGATCAAAATCATCATAATGATCATCATGGTTGTGATGACAACCATCATTTATTATGACTAATGTGCTGATTATGATCAAGATCATCATATTGACCATCATAGTTGCTATAACAACCATGATTTATTATGATTAATATCCTAATTTTAATCAAAATCATCATAATGATCATCATGGTTGCCATTAATTTATTATGAATAATATGCTAATTATGATCAAAATCATCAAAATGAGCATCATAGTTGCCATGGCAACCTTCATTTATTATGATTAATCTGCTAATTTTGATTAATATCATCATAATGATCATCATAGTTGCCATGGCAACCCTATTATGATTAATATGCTAATTATGATCAAAATCATCATAATGATAAATATGGTTGCCATAGCAACCATCATTTATTATAATTAATATGCTAATTATGATCAAAATCATCATAATGAGCATTATGGTTGCCATGGCAACCATCATTTATTATTAATAATATGCTAATTATGGTCAAAATAATCATAATGATCATCATGGTTGTGATGGCACCCATCATTTATTATGACTAATACGCTGATTATGATCAAAATCATCATATTGATCATCATAGTTGCTATAGCAACCTTCAATTATTATGATTAATATGCTAATTATGATCAAGATCATCATAATGATCATAATGGTTGCAATGACAACCAGCATTTATTATGATTAATATGCTAATTATGATCAAGATCATCATTTTGATCATCATAGTTGCCATTGTAACCATCATTTATTATGATTAATATGCTAATTTTGATCACTATCATCATAATGATCATCATGGTTGCTTTGGCAACCATAATTTATTATGAATAATATGCTAATTATGATCAAAATCATCATAATGAGAATCATAGTTGCCATGGCAAATATCATTTATTATGATTAATATGCTAAATATGATCAAGATCATCATAATGATCATCATAGTTGCACTGGCAACCATACTTTATTATGATTAATGTGCTAATTATGGTCAAAATCATCATAATGATCATCATGATTGTGATGGCAACCATCATTTATTATGACTAATATGCTGATTATGATCAAGATCATCATATAATCATCATAGTTGCCATAGCAACCATGATTTATTATGATTAATATGCTAATTTTGATCAAAATCATCATAATGAGCATCATGGTTGCCATGGCAACCATCATTTATTATGATTAATATTCTAATTATTGTCAAGATCATCATAATGATCATCATGGTTGCAATGGCAACCAGCATTTATTATGATTAATATGCTAAATATGATCAAGATCATCATTTTGATCATCATAGTTGCCATGGTAACCATCTTTTATTATGAATAATATGCTGATTTTAAACACTATCATCATAATGATCATCATGGTTGCCATGGCAACCATAATTGATTATGAATAATATGCTAATATGATCAAAATCATCATAATGAGAATCATAGTCGCTATGGCAACCATCATTTATTATGATTAATATGCTAAATATGATCAAGATCATCATAATGATCATCATAGTTGCACTGGCAACCATACTTTATTATGATTAATGTGCTAAATATGGTCAAAATCATCATAATGATCATCATGGTTGTGATTGCAAATATCATTTATTATGACTAATATGCTGATTTTAATCAAGATCATCATATTGATCATCATAGTTGCCATGGCAACCATAATTTATTATGAATAATATGCTAATTTTGATCAAAATCATCATAATGAACATCATGGTTGCTATGGCAACCATCATTTATTATGATTAATATGCTAATTATGATAAAAATCATCATAATGAGCATCATAGTTGCGATGGCAACCATCATTTATTATGATTAATATGCTGATTATGATCAAGATCATCCTATTGATTATCATAGTTGCCATGGTAACCATTATTTATTATGATTAATATGCTAATTTTATTCAAAATCATCATGATGAGCATCATGGTTGCCATGGCAACCTTCATTTATTATGATTAATATGTTAATTATGATCAAGATCATCCTATTGATTATCATAGTTGCTATGGTAACCATTTTTATTATGATTAATATGCTAATTTTATTTAAAATCATCATAATGATCATCATGATTGCCATAGCAACCATAATTTATTATGAATAATATGCTAATTATGATCAAAATCATCATAATGAGAATCATAGTTGCCATTGCAACCATCATTTATTATGATTAATATGCTAATCCTGATCAAGATCATCATAATGATCATCATCGTTGCCATGGCAACCATCGTTTATTATGATTAATATGCTAATAATGATCAAAATCATAATAATGAGAATCATAATTGCCATAGCAATCATCATTTAATATGATTAATATGCTAATTATGATCAAAATCATCATAATGAGCATCATGGTTGCAATAGGAACCATCATTTATTATGATTAACATGCTAATTATGATCAAAATCATCATAATGATCATCATGGTTGCTATAGCAACTATAATTTATTATGAATAATATTCTAATTACGTTCAAAATCATCATAATGATCATCATGGTTGCCATAGCAACCATCATTTATTATGATAAATATGCTATTTATGAACAAGATCATCATAATGATCATCATAGATTCCATGGCAACCATCATTTATTATGATTAATATGCTAATTATGATCAAAATCATCATAATGATAATTATGGTTGCTATAGCAAACATAATTTATTATGATTAATATGCTAAATATGATCAAAATCATCATAATGAACATCATAGTTGCCATTACAACCATCATTTATTATGATTAATATGCTAAATATGATCAAGATCATTATAATGATCATCATAGCTGCACTGGCAACCATACTTTATTATGATTAATGTGCTAATTATGGTCAAAATCATCATAATGATAAATATGGTTGCCATGGCAACCATCATTTATTATAATTAATATGCTAAATATGATCAAAATCATCATAATGAGCATTATGGTTGCCATGGCAACCATAAATTTATAATGATTAATATGCTAATTATGATCAAGGTCATCATAATGATCATCATAGTTGCCATGGCAACCATCATTTTTTATGAATAATATGCTAATTATGGTCAAAATCACAACACAATGATCATCATAGTTGCGATGGCAACCATCATTTACTATGATTAATATGTTAATTATGATCAAGATCATCATAATGATCATCATAGTTGCCATGGCAACCATCATTTATTATGATTAATATGCTAATTATGATCAAAATCATCATAATGAGCATCATTGTATCCATGGCAACCATCATTTTTATGATTAATATCGTAAATATGATTTAAATCTTCATAATGATCATTATGGTTGCCATAACAATCATAATTTATTATGATTATTATGCTAATTATGATCAAAATCATCATAATGAGCATCATGGTTGCTATGGCAACCATAACTTATAATATTATGCTAATTATGATCAAAATCATCATTATGAGCATCATGGTTGCCATGGTAACCATCATTTATTATGATTAATATGATGATTATGATCAAGATCATCATAATGATCATCATAGTTGCCATAACAACCATCATTTATTATGTATAATTTGCTAATTATGGTCAAAATCATTATAATGATCATCATGGTTGCCATGGCAACCATCATTTATTATGATTACTATGCTAATTATGATCAAAATCATCATAATGAGCATTATGGTTGCCATAGCAACCATCATTTATTATGATTAATATGCTAATTAAGATCAAGATCATCATAATGAGCATCATAGTTGCCATGGCAACCATCATTTGTTATGATTAATATGCTAATTATGGTCAAAATCATCATAATGATCATCATGGTTGCAATGGCAACCATCATTTATTATGATTAATATGCTAATTATGATCAAGATAATCATATTGATCATCATAGTTGCCATGGCAACCATCATTTATTATGAATAATATGCTAATAATGATCAAAATCATCATAATGAGCATCATGGTTGCCATGGCAACCATCATTTATTTGATTAATATGCTAATTATGGTCAAAATTATCATAATGATCATTATGGTTGTGATGGCAACCATTATTTATTATGACTAATATGCTGATTATGATCAAGATCATCATATTGACCATCATAGTTGCCATGGCAACCATGATTTATTATGATTAATATGCTAAATTTGATCAAAATCATCATATTGATCATCATGGTTTCCCTTAATTTATTATGAATAATATGCTAATTATGATAAAAATCATCAAAATTAGAATCATGGTTGCCATGGCCATACTTTATTATGATTAATGTGCTATTTATGGTCAAAATCATCATAATGATCATTATGGTTGCCATGGCAACCTTCATTTATTATAATTAATAAGCTAATTCTGATCAAGATCATCATAATGATCATCATAGTTGCCATGGCAACCATCGTTTATTATGAATAATATGCTAATTATGATCAAAATCATGATGATGAGACTAATGGTTGCCATGGCAACCATCATTTATTATGATTAATATGCTAATTATGATCAAAATCATCATAATGAGCATCATAGTTGCAATGGCAACCATCATTTATTATGAATAATATGCTAAATATGATCAAGAGCATCAAAATGATCATCATAATTGCACTGGCAACCATACTTTTTTAATAATAATGTGCTATTATGGTCAAAATCATCATAATGATCATTATGGTTGCCATGGCAACCATAATTTATTATGATTAATATGCTAATTATGATCAAAATCATCATAATGAGCATCATAGTTGCCATTGCAACCATCATTTATTATGATTAATAGCTAATTATGATCAAGATCATCATAATGATCATCATATTTGCCATTGCAACCATCATTTGTTATGATTAATATGCTAATTATGGTCAAAATCATCATAATGATCATCATAGTTGCGATAGCTACCATAATTTATTATGAATAATATGCTGATTATGATCAAGATCATCATATTGATCATCATAGTTGCCATGGCAACCATCATTTATTATGATTAATATGCTAATTTTAGTCAAATCATCATGATGAGCATCATGGTTGCCATAGCAACCTTCATTTATTATGAATAATATGTTAATTATAATCAAGATCATCATAATGATCATCATAGTTGCCATGGCAACCATAATTTATAATGATTAATATGCTAATTATGATCAAAATCATCATATTGATCATCATAATTGCCATAGCAACCATAATTTATTATGAATAATATGCTAATTATGATCAAAATCATGATAATGAGAATCTTGGTTGCCATAGCAACCATCATTTATTATGATTAATAATCTAATTCTGATCAAGATCATCATAATGATCATCATAGTTGTCATGGCAACCATCTTTTATTATGATTAACATGCTAATTATGATCAAAATCATATTAATGAGAATCATGGTTGCTATGGCAACCATCATTTATTATGATTAATATGCTAATTATGGTCAAAATTATCATAATGATCATTATGGTTGTGATAGCAACCATCATTTATTATGACTAATATGCTGATTATGATCAAGATCATCATATTGACCATCATAGTTGCCATGGCAACCATGATTTATTATGATTAATATGCTAAATTTGATCAAAATCATCATAATGATCAGCATGGTTTCCCTTAATTTATTATGAATAATATGCTAATTGTGATAAAAATCATCAAAATTAGAATCATGGTTGCCATGGCAACTATACTTTATTATGATTAATGTGCAAATTATGGTCAAAATCATCATAATGATCATTATGGTTGCCATGGCAACCATCATTTATTATGATTAATATGCTAATTATGATCAAAATCATCATAATGAGCATCATGGTTGCCATGGCAACCATCATTTATTATGATTAATATGCTAATTATGATCAAGATCATCATTATGATCATCATAGTTGCCATGGCAACCATCATTTGTTATGAATAATATGCTAATTATGGTCAAAATCATCATAATGATCATTATGGTTGCGATGGCAACCATCATTTATTATGATTAATATGCTGATTATGATCAAGATCATCATATTGATCATCATAGTTGCCATGGCAACCATCATTTATTATGATTAATATGCTAATTTTCATCAAAATCATCATGATGAGCATCATGGTTGCCATGGCAACCTTCATTTATTATAAATAATAAGCTAATTCTGATCAAGATCATGATAATGATCATCATAGTTGCCATGGCAACCATCGTTTATTATGAATAATATGCTAATTATGATCAAAATCATGATGATGAGAATAATGGTTGCCATGGCAACCATCATTTATTATGATTAATATGCTTATTATGATCAAAATCATCATAATGAGCATCATGGTTGCCATAACAACCATCATTTATTATGATTAATATGCTAATTATGATCAAAATCATCATAATGAGCATCATAGTTGCAATGGCAACCATAATTTATTATGATTAATATGCTAAATATGATCAAGAGCATCAAAATGATCATCATAGTTGCACTGGCAACCATACTTTATTATGAATAATGTGCTAATTATGGTCAAAATCATCCTAATGATCATTATGGTTGCCATGGCAACCATCATTTATTATGAATAATATGCTAATTATGATTAAAATCATCATAATGAGCATCATGGTTGCCATTGCAACCATCATTTATTATGATTAATACGCTAATTATGATCAAGATCATCATAATGATCATCATATTTGCAATTGCAACCATCATTTGTTATGATTAATATGCTAATTATGGTCAAAATCATCATAATGATCATCATGGTTGCGATGGCAACCATCATTTATTATGATTAATATGCTGATTATGATCAAGATCATCATATTGATCATCATAGTTGCCATAGCAACCATCATTTATTATGATTAATATGCTAATTTTAGTCAAAATCATCATGATGAGCATCATGGTTGCCATGGCAACCTTCATTTATCATGAATAATCTGTTAATTATAATCAAGATCATCATAATGATCATCATAGTTACCATGGCAACCATAATTTATTATGAATAATATGCTAATTATGATCAAAATCATCATAATGAGAATCTTGGTTGCCATGGCAACCATCATTTATTATGATTAATAATCTAATTCTGATCAAGATCATCATAATGATCATCATAGTTGCCATGGCAACCATCTTTTATTATGATTAACATGCTAGTTATGATCAAAATCATATTAATGAGAATCATGGTTGCCATGGCAACCATCATTTATTATGATTAATATGCTAATTATGATCAAAATCATCATAATAAGCATCATAGTTGCCATGGCAACCATAATTTATTATGAATAATATGCTAAATATGATCAAGATCATCATAATGATCATCATAGTTGCACTGGCAACCATACTTTATTATGATTAATGTGCCAATTATGGTCAAAATCATCATAATGATCATTATGGTTGCCATGGCAACCATCATTTATTAAGATTAATATGCTAATTATGATCAAAATCATCATAATGATCATCATAGTTGCCATGGCAACCATAATTTATTATGAATAATATGCTAATTATGATCAAAATCATCATAATGAGCATCATGGTTGCCATGGCAACCATGATTTATTATGATTAATATGCTAAATTTGATCAAAATCATCATAATGATCATCATGGTTGCTATTAATTTATTATGAATAATATGCTAATTATGATCAAAATTATTAAAATGAGAATCATGGTTGCCATGACAACCATCATTTATTATGATTAATATGCTAATTCTGATCAAGATCATCATAATGATCATCATAGTTTCCATGGCAACCATCGTTTATTATGATTAATATGCTAATTATGATAAAAATCATCATAATGAGCATCATTGTATACATGGCAACCATCATTTATTATGATTAATATGGTAATTATGATCAAGATCATCATAATCATCATCATAGTTGCCATGGCAACCATCATTTATTATGATTAATAAACTAATTATGGTCAAAATCATCATAATGATCATTATGGTTGCCATAACAATCATAATTTTTTATGATTATTATGCTAATTATCATCAAAATCATCATGATAAGCATCATGGTTGCCATGGCAACCATCATTTATTATTAATAATATGTTAATTATGATCAAGATCATCATAATGATCATCATATTTGCCATGGCAACCATAATTTATTATGATTAATACGCTAATTATGATCAAAATCATCATAATGATCATCATAATTGCCATGGCAACCATAATTTATTATGAATAATATGCTAATTATGATCAAAATCATCATAATGAGAATCATGGTTGCCGTAGCAACCATCATTTATTATGATTAATATGCTAATTATGATCAAAATCATCATAATGAGCATCATAGTTGCAATAACAACCATCATTTATTATGATTAATATGCTAAATATGATCAAGATCATCATAATGATCATCATAGTTGCACTGGCAACCATACTTTATTATGAATAATGTGCTAATTTTAGTCAAAATCATCATGATGAGCATCATGGTTGCCATGGCAACCTTCATTTATTATGAATAATATGTTAATTATGATCAAGATCATCATAATGATCATCATAGTTGCTATGACAACCATAATTTATTATGATTAATACGCTAATTATGATCAAAATCATGATAATGATCATCATAATTGCCATGGCAACCATAATTTATTACGAATAATAAGCTAATTATGATCAAAATCATCATAATGAGAATCATGGTTGCCATGGCAACCATCATTTATTATGATTAATATGCTAATTCTGATCAAGATCATCATAATGATCATCATAGTTGCCATGGCAACCATCGTTTATTATGATTAATATGCTAATTATTTATTTATTTATTTATTTATACTCTTCGCCATGTTTGGCTGGTGAGCCCCACAGAGTTTTAACTCCAGTTATGGGGTCCCTTGCTTACAGTACAATTATACTAAATAGAATAAGAATATTTACATGAACATTAGTGGTGGACATTATTACAAAATATTATACAATACAAGGTTGTTTCACAATATGTTGAACATGCATGGATAACTCTCAACAACACAACTTTATATTTAGACTATACAAAGGACGAGACGAATTACATTTTACACATACACTCTTAAACGTTTGCGGAATGTCCACGTCATATACATGTTCTGTGAGATAGTTATAATAATTAAACAGTTCAGATTTGAATTTAGAGATTGAGAGTTTGGAGTCGCGGAGATGTTCTGGTAATTCATTGAAAATTCTTGGGGTTCTGCAGTAGAAACTGTTCTGAAAGGTTGTCGTGTTTGCTTTATGTATATTAAACGTGGTGTAACGACCTGTGGTGTCTGATCGTCTTGTGATGCGTTCTGATTGTTTAGTGCAGATGTTGGGGTCACCTTGTGAATGTTGGAATAGGTACATGATGTCCAGATATTCGTGCCAGTAGGTTAGGGGCAGCAGACCGATCTTCAAAAGCCTGTCCTTGTACGTAATATTAGTCCGGAATGGCAGTGATAATATGAATTTGGTAGCTCGACGCTGAACTTTCTCAAGTTGTTGTATTAGGGTGACTGTTTGCGGAGCCCAAACTTCAGACGCGTAGGTGAAATGGCTACGTACAAGACTGGTGTAGAGTGCCTTACGCACGCGTACATCATGCATACCATGGCAAGACCTTTTCACGAATCCTAACGTCTTGTTGGCTTTGCTCGACACAACAGACACATGATCATTCCACTTGAGGCTGTGCTGGACGAGAATTCCGAGATCTTTCTGGGTGGTTACGTTCCTAACTGCTGTCCCCATTAGACTGTAGGACGAATCAATCGGGTTTAAGTTCCTCGTTGATCAAAATCATAATAATGAGAATCATGGTTGCCATGGCAACCATCATTTATTATGATTAATATGCTAATTATGATCAAAATCATCGAAATAAGCATCATAGTTGCCATTGCAACCATCATATATTATGAATAATATGCTAAATATGATCAAGATCATCATAATGATCATCATAGTTGCACTGGCAACCATACTTTATTATGATTAATGTGCTAATTATGGTCAAAATCATCATAATGATCATTATGGTTGCCATGGCAACCATCATTTATTATGATTAATATGCTAATTATGATCAAAATCATCATAATGATCATCATGGTTGTGATGACAACCATCATTTATTATGACTAATGTGCTGATTATGATCAAGATCATCATATTGACCATCATAGTTGCTATAACAACCATGATTTATTATGATTAATATCCTAATTTTAATCAAAATCATCATAATGATCATCATAGTTGCCATTAATTTATTATGAATAATATGCTAATTATGATCAAAATCATCAAAATGAGAATCATGGTTGCCATGGCAACCATCATTTATTATGATTAATCTGCTAATTTTGATTAATATCATCATAATGATCATCATAGTTGCCATGGCAACCATCATTTATTATGATTAATATGCTAATTATGATCAAAATCATCATAATGATAAATATGGTTGCCATAGCAACCATCATTTATTATAATTAATATGCTAATTATGATCAAAATCATCATAATGAGCATTATGGTTGCCATGGCAACCATCATTTATTATAAATAATATGCTAATTATGGTCAAAATCATCATAATGATCATCATGGTTGTTATGGCACCCATCATTTATTATGACTAATACGCTGATTATGATCAAAATCATCATATTGATCATCATAGTTGCTATAGCAACCTTCAATTATTATGATTAATATGCTAATTATGATCAAGATCATCATAATGATCATAATGGTTGCAATGACAACCAGCATTTATTATGATTAATATGCTAATTATGATCAAGATCATCATTTTGATCATCATAGTTGCCATTGTAACCATCATTTATTATGATTAATATGCTAATTTTGATCACTATCATCATAATGATCATCATGGTTGCTTTGGCAACCATAATTTATTATGAATAATATGCTAATTATGATCAAAATCATAATAATGAGAATCATGGTTGCCATGGCAATCATCATATGTTATGAGTAATATGCTAAATATGATCAAGATCATCATAATGATCATCATAGTTGCACTGGCAACCATACTTTATTATGATTAATGTGCTAGCTATGGTCAAAATCATCATAATGATCATTATGGTTGCCATGGCAACCATCATTTATTATGACTAATATGCTGATTATGATCAAGATCATCATATAATCATCATAGTTGCCATAGCAACCATGATTTATTATGA
>NW_021163529.1:0-42094 GCF_004324835.1 Dendronephthya gigantea | reverse complement strand
TATTATCACCTCTTTTGGCTGCCATTCGTGCCACTTTGGAGGAAAAATTCGTTCTACACAAGTTATAATCATTGGAGACTTAATGTTAATTGGCTTGATGAGATAGAACGAAGATTATTGTACAACCTTATGATCAATGAAATTGGCCTTGACCAACTTATATCTAGCTGTACAACAGATAATAGGATATTAATTGATCATGTGTATACGAATTTGATTGAAGAAGATGTTCAAGCAGGTACTCTTGAAACGTACTTTAGTGATCACAAATCAATTTGGGCTTCCGTTAAGGTAAGAAAGTAATGACATGCAAACATCACATGTTACAAAGAACTACAACAATAAGTTATTGAAAAGTAAAGAAATACCATAGTGTAACATGGTTAGATCTTTAGCTTCACTGGGACAGAAATTCAATGTCAACGAGTTCCCAATAAATCTACAGGGGTAGACGCGGTGCGTAGAATGAAACGAACTCGACGTAGGAATTTTGATAATTTATTAACAGGATATATACAGGTTTGGGTCGAATAAGTCGATTGAGAATATTGCGTCGGTTCGAACTAAAATATGATAAGCAGACAAACTATAGTAACCTGTCACATGAAATTAATAGGAGTATACTTGATAATTGACATAAACGAGATATACTTATTAAACTAAGAATTAGCATGCAATACAATATAACAACTAAACCGATTTTAGCAGCGCTTATCGAAACACTTAGTGCGACAATTGCTAACTGAAACAACGTACTATCTATTTACTTACTTTGGTTTGCAGACGCACCAACTTTAACTATCATGCGCGTAGATATAGCTTTGATTGAGGTGGAATAAAGATAGAATTTTTTGTCTCGCAATGCGAATAGAATTGTAGCATAAACCTTTGCTTTCTTGCAAGCGTCCACATTCGAGACTCAGCGTAGAATGAGTGTAGAAGTAGAATGTTTTTGTGTAGCATGAACCGGATTTCAAAACATAGAAACGCAGTGTGTTTGTGACGGACATAGCGTGGCTAGGCAAGGCAACCGCATTGCGCATTTGCTAACCAAATTTACGCATTTAATGTAAATCTTCGCGCTGAAATGGAAAATAACAACTTGTTTTGCCAGAAAAATAGCAACTTGAACGACCTTCCGTTTCGAAACCAACATTCCGGCCCCTTAAAGGCGATGTTGAAGCCTTTACCAAAAAATTATATGGGTTCGAAACTTTATGATAAATCTCAACTAGCATTTAATCTAATATGTGTATATTTGTATATATTGCTCCTGGCTATCGCCGTCTATTAAATCTTAATTATTTTCTACTTATCGTCTGTTGGAGCAGTTTCAGATTCCAGGAAGATAATCTTGTCCACTGGTCGAACCAAGACCGATAAGCTTGTCTTCACTTTCACAGAACGCATGAGACCATCCCGACGGTTGGTGTAGACGTCGAGGATGCGTCCCATTGGCCAGCTGCAGCGTGGAGTTTTCTCATCGAGGATTAAGACAATATCACCAACTTCTAGATTCCGTCGTTTCTTAAGCCATTTCTGCCGTTCTTGCAATGATGGTAAATACTCTCTAATCCATCGCCTCCAAAATACATTGGCCAGATACTGTACTTGTCGCCATCGCCTCGTGCTGCAGCAGTCGTCCTTTGAGAAATTTCCAGGTAGTAAATTTGTTCCGCTTCGGAGCAATAGAAGATGGTTGGGGGTTAGGGGTTTCAGATCGTTGGGGTCATCTGACAACTTTGTCAATGGCCGTCCATTGACAATAGCTTCGACCTCGCACATCAATAATGTGTTAAGGCCTTCGTCATCGAGTAACTGTTCCTTGGTAATAGCTCTCATTACCTTTCGAACTGTTCTTATACATCGCTCCCACACCCCGCCGTGGTGTGAGCCTGCAGGTGGGTTAAATGTCCATTTAATGCTGCGTTGCACGAGGAAGTCATGGATTTGATTTTGGTTCCATTTTTCGATTTCTTGCCGAAGTTCTTTTTCGCCTTTTACGAAGTTACCTCCGTTGTCCGACCGCATTTCCTCAGGTTGGCCTCGTCTTGCGATGAATCTTCGTAAAGCGTTTATGAAGGATTCTGTATCCAAAGAATTTGCTACTTCTACATGGATTGCTCGAGTTGTTAAACAGGTGAAGATAATACCATATCGTTTCGTACTCGTTCTTCCGCGGCGTACGGAGAACGGGCCGAAGCAACCTACACCAGTAAAGGAAAATGGGGGTTTTCCGTAGGTTACGCGATCTGCTGGGAGGTCTGCCATCTTTTGTTCGACGACAGGAGATTGTCTTTTTCTGCAACTAACACACGCATTCAATATCTTTCGAACTGTAGCCCGTGCCTTGATTATCCAAAACCGCTCTCTTATTAAAGATAACGTGTATTCTATGCCAGAGTGACCAGAGACGTGGTGGTAATGTTTGGTGATTAGGGTGACCACGTGGTGGGTTTTAGGAAGGATAATTGGGTGACGAGCGTCATCGCTGATTTGTGCTCGTTGGATACGACCTCCGACTCGAATGAGGCCGTCGACTAGGATAGGGTCCAGTTTTGCAATACTGCTAGCATTGCTAACCGAGTTGTTGTATCTTTTACTTTGAAGATGTCGAGTTGAAGATACGAGTTTCAAAACTGCACGTTCGGCATTGACCAATTCTGTCAAACTGATGGGTGGGATATTTGCTGATGGTAGGGATTCCGCTCGATCTTTCTGTTGAGATCGGGTACGCGAACGCAGATTTCTTACATAGCGTAGTATAAGGGCGAATACTCTTCTTAATCTGCTCCACGATGAAAACCTTTCAATTAGTTGATCCGTAAACTGTTTCTTAGAAACGTGCGCTATGCTGGCAGCGCAAACAAACGAACCGTGCTTCACTTCGGGGTCGTCGTCTAGGACCGCCGTGGTTGATCCCAGATCTTCAGGTCTCTTTGGCCATTCTCCGGGTGGCTTAGTAAGGAAATCGGAACCCTTGATCCATCGCAGAAGAGAGTCTGCCGGCACGCCTCTTGATGCGTCATCCGCAGGATTTGAACAAGTGTCCACGTAATTCCATTGCTTGGGGGTCGATGCATCATGTATTGTCGCTATTCGATTTGCGACAAACGTCTGAAATCGCTTGGTCGTGTTTTCAATGTAGCGCAAAAAACAAGTGCTGTCAGTCCAAAAGAAAGATTGATCGGTAGGCAAGCTCAATTCATTTCTTGACATCTTGTCGAGCTTCGTAGACACTACAGCCGCTGATAACTCCATTCGGGGTATCGTTACTGGCTTCATAGGCGCAAGTCGGGATTTTCCCATCACGAACGAACATTTGACATTTCCCGATATGTCTTCGATTCTAATATAGGACACAGCTCCATAACCTTGCTGCGAGGCATCAGAGAAGTGGTGAAGTTGTGTTGATTTGATGTCATTCATTGTAGCTGGTTTGAAGCAACGTTCTACAGCTAAATTTTCAAGTTGAGGTAGATCATGTAGCCATGCTTGCCAGTGTTTAAGATTTTCATCAGGAATCTTATCGTCCCAGTCGAGCTTTAATCGACAAAGTTCTTGTAAGATCAATTTTGCCGAAAGAATATAAGGAGCAACGAATCCGAGGGGTCGTAAATAGAACTGACGATCGATAGTATTCCTCTTTTCGTTGCCGGTCGATCCTTAATCACGATTGCAAAGCCGAACGTGTCTGAAGACACGTTCCACCTGACGCCTAGCGCTCTTTCTATTGGAACCTTGTCGAAATCCAAATCTTTGACTTGAGCTGCTCTTTCTGCTTCCGGCAAAGATTCAATGACCCTTCGAGAATTGGACAACCACTTCGTGAGATTAAATCCTCCTAGTGATAGTAATTCGCGTAATTCCTTCGAAAGTTTGATTGCTTCTTCTTCGTCGCGAACTGATTTCAAACAATCGTCGACATAAAAATTGCGTTTGACGGTCTCGATAGTTTTGTCGTGGAAGTGCGATGCATTGTCCATCGCCGTTTTCTTCAGTGCGTAATTCGCACAACTTGGGCTAGAAGTACCGCCGAACAAATGGACGTTCATTTGATACTCTTCGGGAGGGTTCTCGAGATTGCCGTTCGGCCACCACAGAAATCGTAGAGCATCTCTGTCGCTTGGTCGAACGCGGAGTTGATGAAACATTGTCTCGATGTCGGACATGAACGCAATGGGTTCTTCGCGGAACCGTGTTAACACCCCGACGAGTGAGTTGGTTAGGTCCGGCCCCTGTAAAAGCCGGTCGTTAAGGGAAGTGTTGCCGTATTTCGCAGAATAGTCGAAAACAACTCTGACTTTATCTGGTTTTTGTGGATGGAAGACAGGATGATGTGGGAGGTACCAGCGCGTACCTAACGATCCTTCTTCGTTGTTGATTGCTTCGCTTGCGTAGTCTTTCTCGAATAGTTTATCCATGAAATCTCTGTATTTCCGAAGAAGTTCGGGATTGTTGTTTAGTCGTATTTTCAGCAATTGTAAGCGATGTTCGGCTTAGGTTTTATTGTTAGGTAGGTCTGGTGGATAGTTTTTCCACGGGAGCGCAATCTCGTAATGGCCATTTTCCATCTTAACCGATTCTTCCATGATGCCGAGAGCCTTTCGATCGTTCTGAGACATTGTTGGGTTAGTATCATATTTGTAATCATTAAATTCGTAGTTGCAGTAGTTTTCGAATTTTTCGTCCGAGGTTAGATTAGCTTGAGCTAGGTTCGCCGTCGAAGTTTTCGTTCCGTTTCTGCCTAATGGACCATTCAGGACCCATCCAAGGGCCGTTCGGGTTGCAAATGGACCACCGTTCTGACTTTGTCGCATTTCACGAGGTTGGAGAGCTTCCGGGACATCGCTACCAATAAGCAGTCCAATGTCTGCGTCGATTGAATTTATTCTGATTCCAGTTAGATAGGGCCAGCGATTTACATCTTCTTGCCTTCCAATGGCGTCTTTCGGAATCGGCAAGTTCGGCCTTGAATACACCGTTGGGAGGTTGATTTCAGAGTTGCCCGCGAGGTCCAAGATCTCCAGGCTAACCATTGTACATTGTTCCGGAACATTTTCGGCTTGCATCGTCGTCAATGACAGCTTCGTCTTTGTACCGTGGATCTCGAGTTCTTCAAGCAATTTTTCGGTGCAGAAGGTGGTATTCGAGCCTGAATCGAGGAACGCGTAAGTTTTTACCGTCTTCGAGCTTCCTTTAGCTTTCACTTCGATAGGTACGATTGCGAGTCCTGTGATTGGAGAACTACCACCGGGCTTAGACTTGACGTAACCATTGTTGGCGTTGTTACCTTGTGTTTCGGAATGATTATCTTCAGAGCGACGATCCTCCGGAATTTTCTCTTTCTGCTTGGAGTCATTTTTCTTGGTGTTCAGGGGTTGTTGCAATTTCGGGTGAAGAAAGGTTGAATGCTTGCCGACACATCCATCAACTTTACAAAAACTTTCTTTCTCGCACGAGCGGACGAAGTGACCAGTTGACAAGCAGTTAATACAAAGTTTCTTTTCCCGGACGAACTTCTGTCTCTCTTCTAGAGACTGTTTTTTAAACTTATCACAGCGAGACAGCCAATGGTTGGAGCCGCACTGTGGACATTTGGGTGATTGTGAGGTTGATTGGGTTGCGAAACCTGTAGCCTTTCCATATTGTGATGTCCTCTGATTCTGCTTGAGCGGCTTGGGTTTCTCTATGGCGATCTTTCCGAAGACTGGATGATTTGCAGCTCTTGCCTTGGCAGTTACAAATTTGTTAATGTCCTTTATTGTGACATCGCGCTGTTGTATTTCAACGATCCGATCTACTGTGTCTCGCCATTTGACTCTCATCGCGTAGGGTAGGCGTTCGACTATCCTTTTCAGATTTTCCGAGTTATTTAGCTTATGTAGGTATCCAATCTTCTCCAGCGTGTTTGTGCAACTGGTTAGTTGTATCGAGAATTGCTGAAGGGCGTTCGCATCTTCGCTCTTGATTGGTGGACCGTCGACCAGCCGTTGAAGGTGGGCGGCGGCGACCCGGTACTCCTTTCCATAACGTTCTTTGAGGAGTTTTCTTGCTTCTTCGTATCCTTCGTCCTCTTTCATCGAAAGACAGCTTTTCATGAGTTCCTGTTCAGAACCGCTGGTGTGTTGAACAAGGTAGTAGAGTCGTGCACTTGGGCTTGTGGTTTTCGACTCGATCAGATGCTCGAAGGAGCGGATGAAATCGCAATAGTCGACAGGGTTTCCGCTGAAGACTGGCATACTTGGTTGGGCAGAGTCAAAGCTAAGACACCCTGTTGCTGTTGGCGAATAAGTTGTTGGAGGGCGTTACTTTGTTGGTCTTGTATTTCAACAATTCGTCGGAACGATTCGTCACGTGGAGTAGATGTTGAGTTGCTGGCGAAGTCCTGCCTCGAATTGATCTTGGGAGTATTTTCCATACTTTGATGTTGGTTGTCCACTGTGAGTTCGGTTGCGAAGGGATTCTTTGACCTTCCGGTACGAGCGTCTAATAGCAGGGAAGGGTCGGATTGCTTAAGCTCTTGGGCCTCGGCTTGCTCGTACACGTCTCTTTCAGCTTCGGCAGCGGCTATTTCTCCGCTCAGCTGTAACTCTTTCTTTCGTTGTGGCAGGGTGAGCTCCTCCATTTCGAGCTGATGGACACGACGTAAGGTTTTAACCTGCGATTCTAAGGCAGCCTTCTTCGCAGCGGCCTTCGCTTTCGAACTGCTAAAACTTGTTGCCGAACCACATAGCGAGTTTGAACGAGACGATACGCGGGAACCTACTTGACTGATCGAATCTTCTGGCCGAATATGACCGCTATGGGAGTCCGAAATGTGATGATCGACGCCAAATGAACTTGATGAAAAGGCCAAGCACGACAAAGAAAATATCGATATCTTCGTTCCTCTGCTGTTATCTGGTATCGACATCCAAAAATACTGTAAACTGTCACTGGAACGTGGATACGAGACAAAAACAGTTCTCTTTTCTTAAGCAAAGCATCACTAAACTTCTTGACACGTTCATGCAAGACAAAGGCAACAAAATGATGCATTTCTGGTAACTATTATTTGTTAGTACGCGTTTACATCAGTGCTGAATAATGGATTCATTCTTAACTGATTGTCGGACTGATAATATGATCAATGAACAATGTAAACAAGCTAAAGAATTATCATTGGATTAATACGCTCGGGCAACTTTCTCCGACTAATTAATGGTGATAGAAACATTGTCCCCGATCCTAATTTTGCCTTCGTATACTCGATTCATGGTATCGTTAAAAAAAGTAATTTCATACGAAAAAAAAACTATGGCAAGAAACTTTGCATTGATGATTTAAGCATCATTCAAAATCAACCTCTTAGCTAACATCGTATATTGCATACATCCAACGACAAAATTACATGCACAAGCTGTTGTAAAACAATAAACATCGTAGCGTACTGATATTGAAGTG
Source organism: Dendronephthya gigantea (assembly GCF_004324835.1). NCBI lineage: Eukaryota > Metazoa > Cnidaria > Anthozoa > Malacalcyonacea > Nephtheidae > Dendronephthya > Dendronephthya gigantea. Next base: position 34,648 of record NW_021163529.1, on the reverse strand, counting down.
AAAGCTGATTAACCAGTGACTTTTTGAAATTGTAAAAAAACCTGGAACACTCCGAAAACTTATTTTATACTTTCAATATATCAGATATTTGTTATATATCACAATGTGTGCCGCCATCCTGGAACCTGACTTCTTTCCTTTTGTACTGTCAACATTGTTTTGTCCAATACATGTCTTATTTCTAATATTTTTGTGTATACTTTTTCTACATTCTCTCTATTGTCTCTCTTGTAAAAAAATGTTTTATGTGTGAATTCCGTCATTCGAAATTTATATGAAGAATGTCCATATAATTGTCTAGAATGTGTATTTCATGTGATTATTTAATTTAATTGTGTAATAAAATCTAATTTTCTATTACTGTATCTGACATATATATTGACTAGTGCATTTCTTTGGCGAGAGAGGTTTATGACATTGAAAACATAAAACTAATCAATTCAATGATTTTTGTCGCAATCTGCCATCTGTTTGACAGTGAGCATAACTTGCAATCAACGTTCCTCACCTAACCCCAAAAAAGGCTGCCATAATATCTAATCCATTACCCTTAGGTAATCGGTTATTTAAACAGATAGTTTATTAACCCTCTAGTGCCCAAGGGTTTCCCTGTGACGAGTAAAATCGTCTGGCGTTAGACAGACTAAAATAGTAAAGTGTCACAATGGCCACTACTTATAAAATCTACTTTGTTTAATAGTTTTTGAGCTTGATGTTCAAAAGACATTATAGGTATAATTGAAAGCCGGTGACCATGCGCGATTTTTGAGAATAACTATATAAATTGCAGTGCTTCGCTTTACTGTAATCGCTGCTGATGTTTTCGAGGCTATACCCACATGTACGCTATGCGTACCTCTCGTTGAAATAATAAATTAAAATTGTTTCCTCGTTTCCGGGCTTTCCCTGTTTTACAAATTATGCGAAGCTGTGTTTTCTTGATCTACTTGTGATGTAGTATATGTTTTATCGGAAGAGAATCAGGTAATCTTTTTGAAATATTTTCGTTTCTTCCGTCTGGACTTTAGTATATAAGTAATATACGACTTAAAATTAAAGCTCAAAGCCAGTAAGTCTATCAAAACTTCTGTTATGAAAAGCAAAAATGTTTGCCAACAACATATTTTTATTTAATTATTATTAACTCAATAAAAGTTTTATTGCTATGTTACAGTGAACTAGTTTTTTATGTCAGCCTTTTTGCTAAATTTTCATAATGCAATTTTTTCAAACAGCCAAACTTTTACTAGAATGTATACAAGTTATAAGTTTGTGTATATTTTTAGCTAAACAAGGCATACTAGTCACTTTATATTGATTTATTTGCCTGACCTGGCAGGGGTTCAGGCAGGTTATTTAACAACCACTGGAGTCAGTGGAGTGGCAGTTAAAGCCTAATATTTTCTTTGACAAGATTTATCATGGTTTAATAGCTATAATTTCTGTACCTTGTACTTACTTTGTAACCATTAATAAAGGGTAGACTAAATTGAGTACAGTGAGACTTATCAGATTTTTCTTATTTTGCAGGAATATTGCATCCTTTAATTCCTTTGTCCTGAACAGGCGCGGATCTAGGGGTGATCAGAGCGATCACGCGACTAAGGTAAAAATTGCCAAGAAAAGTGTTCGAATGAAATAGCAGTCCAGTTGCTAAACACGTGCAGTGTATTGAGCTGATCAGGCACTGGTGATGTTTGGCAGTCCAGTTGTTAAGAGAGTTCCGTGACCAGGCCTTCAAGCACGAGCGCGCAGAAAAGCGGTCTTATGCATGAATTTTGCTCGCTTCGTCATCAAATCCCAGTCATCACATTGGCTGTCTCTCTTTTTGCGTGATTTGTGGGGAGTTCTGATCGGTGAAGCGATCAGGGGCTCGAATCGGGCTATTCAATTGGCTAATTCAAAATCTATCTGAATTCTCATTGGTTGTATTTTTCTGATCGATCAGTGTGATCTGACCTTGACCTGAGAGCGTGCAAACAGCAAGGTTCCTTGGCCTTTCTGAATTCTGATTGACGTCATCGTAGTTTTGACAGCAACGAAAACTCGAACGATTAACTCAAAAGAAACATTTTATTATCAAAACTATTTATTAATCATGTCAGATCTTTACAAAGCCGTGAGATGTGCTTTGGAGAAAGACGATCGGCAATATCTTAAAACTATCGAGGCCGATCTGAAGAAGCGAATAGACGCCGCAGCAAAGCGTTCAACTGAGCAATTTTTAAACAAACTGAAAAACACCAGCTTCTGCCTCACGAGAAATTTTGCTGCGGAATCGTACATCCCGGCGTCTGTTCGGAAGACAACAAAGAAGTTTTGTACGGCCTTAAGGTAAACATAACAACATTTTACAAAAATTTCGTGCATTTGTTTATTGGTGATTGTGTAATTTGTGTTAGAACTGTCAAGCTGCACAAGCTATAAAGTTGAAATTTACACGTTGCACGTTGAAATTTACATAGGATTTCGCTTTAATTTACATATAACTGCGGCGTATGCATACGCTTCAAGAGGAATCGAGGAGTGTAATAATGTATTATCACTACCATGTGAACTACGTGTGTACCTAATACCTTCTGTGAAATGTACAACCCGATGTGTCATGTGTTAGGGTAAAGCAGGCCTTGCAATGAAGATAAATCAGATAAAGCCGTCAGCGTCGAGCTTCAAATGCATCGTGTGCTGGCAAACAAAGGAATTCGTGAAGTTTTTCCAAATGTTGCAATTGCTCTTCGAATTTATTTGACATTAATGGTGAGCAACTGTTCGGGAGAGCGATCATTTTCCGCATTGAAACGCATCAAGAACGTGCTTAGGTCTACCATGACAGACCAGAAACTGAACAATTTATCTATAATGTGTATAGAGGCAGAGGTCTTACGCAAAATCGACTTCCAGGATATCATTAAAGAATTTGCCTCTCGTAAATGCCGCAAACCTATTTTGTAAGGTGCCTGATGTAATAAGAAAACTGTATGTTTTTATATTAAAAATCTAGCCAGTACGGCATTCACGCGGGTTTCATATATTTATCTGGAATATTTGCTGTTTTCTATTTATAGAAACCCAAAGATGCGAGTTTGAATCCTCCTTGAAGCGACGAATTATTTGTTGTTTCTTAGCCTTGCCATGCAGTTAAATAAATCGACACGCACTGCGGGGTGGGCCGAAAAAATACAATAGATTTTTCCACAATTGTATATTTGTATATTGGCTTTACTTTAATATAAAGAATCTCTCTCAGAAAGATAACTGAATTTCATTGTCCGAAGTCTGAACACCAGCTGACAATTTTTGAAAATACATAACAAAACATAATTCGAAGATTAACATCTTAAAATCTAAAATATAGGTTAAAACAAGAAAACAAGAATTTTTATCTAAAATCACAATCATTAGTTTTATGATGGTCTTCACAAACTCGTTGTTGCCTTGTTTTAACTATAAATCTATATACGTTCGTAGTTAACACACACTACACAGTCACGCTAATTCCGCCGCAGTCAGACCAGTGCTGACAAAGTGGTTATCATTTGTCACATGAAGGCTCCCCGATAAAAAGATCTCTGGTTGGTGTAAAAAAAGTTTGCTTTTTGCCGGTAACTTCATTACCCAGCCTTGTTATGTTAAGGCCAGTTCAGACGGGCGAATTTGCTGCGATTTATGTCGCAAAGTTATGGAATAGGCTTCATCATGTTAAGTAAAAAATCCGTTAGCGGTAAGGACATTGAACGGCTTATTATACTGACGAATATTACAATAACAATTCAAACGCTAAAATAAGCGATAAATATATAAAAATCGCAGCAAAAATCGCCCGTTTGAACTGGCCTTTTGGTCTCTCGCTTTCAAGTCTCGCCACATTGAACGCGTTTCTATGATTAACGGTAGACTGGAACTAGTGTTTCTCTACATTCCTGGGATTGGCGGGATTGGTAATCTGGGTATTAAAAATACTACACCTGCCTGACCAATCTGACAGTATTTATACGTAGATTCTAGCGAACCGCCTGACCTAACTAGTGCCTGCGTGCCCTACTATACTTGGCAGTGCTGACCCCATGACAAGACATTCAAGCCCCGTTTACACGACAAACAATTCTGGCACGGTACCCTTAAATATTGGCACCGTACCATTTTGCCTCCCCGTTTACAGGACAAAAAGTTTGCAAAATTGCCGGTCCAAAAAAATTTGACCGGCACTCCAATAATTTGGCACGGCACTCGTAAAAATTGAGCCCTAAGGCACATTTTTCAGCGGTTGATATTTCCGCGGGAAAATTTAAAAATGGCGGCTTTTAACCAAGTACACAATCTCAAATTACTGCTACTTTGGTTCCTTCGAAGAAGAAGAAAAAGAGCTAATATAATATTAAATAAAAAAAGAATGCTGAAATCAGATGTTTATTCAACAAATAAACTCCGTATATCATTTTTGAAGGCAATTTTAGTATGGGTTAATCGTCCACGTTACAGAGCACTGTGGATGCATCCACGGTCATTTTACTGGTTCAAGATGGTTGATCGAGAGTATGATGACGAACTTTGGTATTCCAACTTTCGAGTTACAAGGGGAACATTCGAATTTCTTTCAAGCAAGGTGATGAAATATATACGCCGCAAAGCAGGGCGCTTATATACCGTATATAAGCGCCCTGCCGCAAAGATACAGTCATGCGCTCTGCAATTTCGGCGAAGCGACGGCTGGCCATTACGTTGTACTTCCTGGCATCCACTGCTGAATATAGAACTATAGCCAATTTATTTGGTGTTTCAAGATCGTTCGTGTGTTTATGTGTTAGAGATGTCTGCAAAGCGATAACAAGCAAGTTGTCGCATGTCGTGAGTTTTCCGCATGGAGATGAATTGGTGCAAATTATCCATGATTATGAACAACGCTGGGGTTTTCCCATGTGTGCTGGAGCAATTGACGGGACACACATTCCCATCGTGGCACCGGCCGAATGTCATGCAGAATATGTAAACAGAAAAGGCTATCACAGCATAATCATGCAGGCTGTTGTAGATTGCAAATACCTGTATAGAGATGTGGTGATCGGTTGGCCTGGGAGCGTTCACGACGCACGTGTATTTACAAATTCACATATTTTCAAGAAAGGAAATGAAGGCAATCTATTTCCAGATAATCTCACTATGGAAATACAAGGAACAGAATTGTCACCGTTTATAGTAGCGGATCCTGCTTACCCCCTCTTGCCATGGATTTTGAAAGGTTTTCAGAGAAAAGATGACCAGCCGAGAAGAGAAAGGGTGTTTAACTATCGCCTTAGCAGAGCCAGAATGACGGTAGAAAACACCTTCGGTAGGTGGAAAGGACGTTTCATTAGATTTCGGAAGTGTGTTGATATGGAGGTACCTGCACTGGTCAATGTCGTTTAAGCCTCTTGTATTCTGCATAACATTTGCGAGATTCAAAACAACGATTTTTTGCCGCAGTGGGAAGAAGCAGAAACAGCAGAGGAAGCAGTTGTGGGGGTTGATAACGCTGACATTGTAGAAGCTGATGCACACGATATTCGTGAGGCATTAGCTGATCACTTTTTTTAGCTAGAAATGCTGAGCACAATAATTGATACAACGATGTTAAACTGATATAAATATGAGTATCGATTGACACTAAAACTTAAACTGTATTACTGTTCGCAATATAAAGGTTTTACATGAAAAAACTCTATACAGAAAAAAATTATATGTTGTTAACTTTAAACTTAGCGTACAGTATCTTGATAATTGTTACCAACGTGTAATCCGAAGCAAATTGTCGCATACGCAAGGTTCTTTTGTGTGCATGGCTCTATGCCGACACTTGCATAAAAAATGCAGTAATAACACAACGCACTAACCCAGAATGGATAAAGAACAGCAAATATGAACACGCTACTTAATCCTTAAGACTAAGTTTAAAACTGTACAAAAGGGATTTATAACCAACATAGGTTTTGTCTCCGTCCAAGTTGTAGCGAGTAAGACTTTGAGCATCATATCCGTAACTTGTTTCTATATTGGTTTGTTGCTGAACGCTGGCAAATGGTTGAGAACAAACACTGGATACAGAGCTGCTTGAATTTCGACCCAACAGATTTTGTGTTGCCAATCATCATTGTTTCATCGGAACCAAGACGACCGGTTAGGACAATTTTAGATTAAGCACGTGGCCAAGGAACTCGCAAATCGTATTATAAATTATATTAAACAATTCGATCTAGAATAAGAGCAAATCAATACAAAGAATATTAATAAAAACATGCATATATAGTTCCGATCAAGTTCGCACGTGTGATATAAATTACCCTTAATAATATGACATAAACAACAATATAAATTCGATAGCTTACTTCTGTAGTGAGGTCCTTTAAGCATATACTTAATGATGGCGCAGGTTAGCTTGTCGTAGTCTCTCACAGATACTTCACATTAATCACATACATACATACATTTACACATTTTCCGTCTCTCTTGCTCTATTTTCCTATCTCACTAATTATGTGCTGGTGTTAAATGTTAATACATGCTCTATATGACCTCATGGTCAAAGTTTATGTCACATGTCCATCATGCCTAGTGAAGCTGTTGATCCAATCATACTAAAAATTTTTAACTCGTGTTCCCTTTCTTCTTTTCTTCTTTCATTCTCCAGTCTTGCTTGTTCCATCTGAAATTGGTGTTCTTTCTCCAACCTTGTCTCTTCAAGTTTCTTATATCTAGAAGATATTAAGAAGGGGGGTAGACTATTTGTCTATTTAAAACCCATAGTTAGATTGACAGTAATAATGTTTAAGAAGCTTTTATACTATTATTGTTTGGCCAATTTTGGACAACCTTTTTTGGTAAAGTTGTATAGAACAAATAAGGCATGCAATGATACCACAACTTTGTGAAAATTATTGAAGGAAATAAAGTTAAAAAATTAGTATTTAACTTCTAAAAAACATTTCTTGATTTTACATGTAAGTTTAAAATATATTATGCATGTCTGAAATAATTGCTAAACCACATATTGTTGAAATACTGCAAAAGCGATGTCTGCTCTGCGAAACTTGCAGTTTACACAGCTTTATAGAGTAAAACAACTTTCTTCCTGCTTGATGTTACTCCATACCTATTCCATACCACCCTAACTGTTACAGGTAATTAATTGTGTGCAGTCTCCTTGAATTGGTTAAAAGCAACTTCCATGCTTTTCTCAATTGAACTCTTTTTCTTCTTCCTTGTTCCAACCTTTTTCTCATGTGTACCTTTCCCTTTTATGGCTTTCTCTTCTTGGTTTTCTAATTTTAGATCATTTCCTCTGGCACCTCTAATGTATTCAGTCAAATTTTTTAAGTACAAAGAATGAGGGATCCACCATAGGGACCCATATACACATTTATTGAAAAAGATTTTGTCTCAAGTGTCCCAAGTAGAATGCATGGGTGGGGGAGCAGTAAAAAAATAGGGAATTAAGGAAAAATGGCAAAATTGCTAGGAATTAATAGATGGTCAGGACATGGTCTCCCAAAAATTATTTGAAATATTAAATCCTTTTTGGCATATTTCATCTACAATTAAATGCAATGAAATATCAAATATTGAGTAGTATTAATTATTATATAATGCATGTTTTTTTCTAGTTATCAGAGATTATCGAAAAATAAAAGAACAACATTTAATAATGTTACTCTTACCAACAGCAATTGTATTTCCATCAACAGTACTTGGGCCACATTTTGGACAAATAAATTCATCCTCTTGAGCATACACCATCAGAGAACCACCCTCAGTAACGTGTGTTCCTTCTGAGTAAATATTTTGTTCATACTCACACTTCTGGCATTTGTGAATATGTGTTGAACCTCCCCATACTTCTCCATTAGATTTTCAACTAGCAAAAAATTAACATGCTCTTAGGATCAATAAAGTAACATTCAATAATTAAGTATTCAAATTACTTTACAACAGATGGTACAAATTTAATACAATTTCGACTTAAAAGATCCATGCAGCTGACAAATGTTTAGAAAAACCAAGCCACATTACATTTGCTGATTTTGATAACTCTGAAACTCACATATAAATATATGCATAGGTGTATACCTAAACTCTCTTCATCGTCTGAAGAATCATCACCATTGTAATCCATTTTCTCAGATTCTGCCATTGTGTCCACAAGAGCAACAGGAATGACATTATGCCTTTGAGAAAGGAACCTGTCCATCTGCTCAAAGAACGGCCACGTCTTGCTTCTACCATTCCCACTCTTTTTCGTTTTGTCTTTTTCCGATTGATATTTTTGCCTTAACTTTTTCATCTTATTTACCACTTCCTTTAATGTGAAGTCACAATAACCTTTTGCTCGTAACTGATCCAACAAAATAACCTGATTTATTAAGTAACATTCAAATTAACATTCTGCTTGATGGATAAACATGCAGTAACTACTCCACAATATATCAGATACCACAAGAAGTCGCAAAAACTAGGAATCTTCCTCAGACCTCAGTGCAGGCAGCGTGCTATTAAATTAAAAGCCTAAGAAAAATGTTAAAAAATATACGGAATATTAACTTACCAGTAACCGCTGATCAACTTTACTAGTCTCTTTAGAACCTTTAGAATGATCGAATGCTTCCTGAATTGTATCGTCACACCAAAGATTAAGAAGTGTTTTCGTTGCTTCGTTGCTCCACACCTTACCTCGGTTTTTCTTGATGGCGGCCATTTTGGTTTACTAATACCCGCAAAAAGGCGCGAAGTATATGTTTGCGTCATCGGATAGAGAAAAGTGCTCAGATAGCAAAATTTTAGGCACGGTACCGCTTATTTGGCGGGCCGAGACTACCTCCAGAGGTGGTCTCGGCCCGCCAAAAATTTTAGGTACCCGTGCCGCAATTGCACAGGACCGGTACCGTTTACATGACAAAAATTAAGAGTTCCGTGCCCTTTTTTTTGGCCCGGGTGCTAAAAATTAAGCGTGCCGTGCCAAAAATTGTTGACGTGTAAACGGGGCTTCAGCTCCGGGTTCGTGGCTCCGGGTTCGAGCGAACCCGGAGCTGGAGTGGCTAGTTTTCATACAAACCGATGTGGCCGTTTCTCTTTTAATGCATGGGAATCGAAAAATTTATAAAGGCCATTCTTCTTTGTTATATTATCAAGAACATGGCCTAGAATGAGGAGTTATTTTATTTACTTTGCTCGCAATAGCTCCGTAAAGTTAGGTATTTTTTTTGCAAAGTTGACCGGTCAGCGGCACGGGCGACCGCCAGGCTTTATAAAAGTTCGATTTACTAGCTTTACGACGAGCTTTTGTAAAAACTAAAAGATGGCCATTCGAGAGAAAGCTTATGAAAATAACCTTATAGTTCTAACCTTCTTCTAGCTTGCGAAACCACGACAGGCAACTTCTGCAAAGTCTGGCCGTCTGATTTCATGTACGCACCCGTGGCATAAATTTAATCTCTTCGCGAAGACAACTAACCCGGTTTCTGCAATTTTTCGTTTTTCCACATTGGTTTATTGAACTGTAAATGTCATATCATCAATGCTAACAATTATTCGAGTACTCTAAGCAAAAAATATCTCTTCTACCTGTAATATGCTACGGAAACAACACCGTCAAACAAGTGTACACAAAGCGGGTCAAATCGACGAACGGCCATTGCATGTTAAGTACGCTTTTCATCGCCGAGATTTTTTCGCTGATTTCTTCGCTGATTCGACTTTGAGTAAAATTCTAAAGGATGGCCATTGGAGATTTACATTCATACACTTCCACCACAAAGATCTGAGGTTCTAGGATTCGTATCCAGTGACTTGTTGTATCCGCCAGTGTCTGATGGAGCTTCTCTGGTATTTTCCGGCAGATAATTGTTTCGATATTGTGCACATATATAGCACAGTCATTCTCTCATTTCGTTGACTGTTCCCTAGCTGTTTACTGTTATTGCTTTATTCGTATGAGCCTGCTGATAATGTGGAAAAATTACGTTAAATCATCATCCCTTGTGGTAATTGTGTTTAATCTATCTCTAGGGAATATCTTTCCGCATTCTACCAAAAGCACCCGTGATGTCACAGTTCCAAGCATTTATTGTACAAACATTGACTTATGAATATGTGCCCCTACGAAATCCAACATTCCTATTTATCCGCAAGGGTGCGATAGCGTAATTAAAATGTATAGTCCTATGTTTCCTATATCAGGCATATCTTGGGGGATTAAATTTGCCTTTAAACTCCAGTCAACCACAGTTAAGTTCAATTTGGGCCTTAAAACGCTGACCGAAATGGTGTAATAGACGATTTCCTTCTGCATTGCCTTATTATTGCCGAATGTATCATGATGCACACGTCTATAAAATAGCATTCGGAGGTGGCTGAGGAGGCGCTACACCCCAGTTTTAACAAGGTGGTCAGTTAAACGAGATATCGGTCGGTATATAGCACACAATCGTTGGTTTAAAGCATAATTTGCTCAGCTTGCTTAGATGCTTGCGATAATTTCTGAAGTCGTGTCACTCCTCTGAGCCATAACATTAGAAGCATTTCAGCGACAAATTCCGATCCGATCATTAAATTTTGTAAAGACGGATTAAATTCGGTTTTCACTGCTTATAAGCTTTCTTCAAACGCGCTTTAAGTGCCACGTGTTCGTCGGTAAAACGTGTTTCAAACAACCCCCCCCCGATAAGTTAGGACAGCGTGATTACGTCAAATTCAAATCATGCAGAACATTGTAAATGTATAGACCAATTCAACCTGATAAGCAAATTACCCATAAATTACCCATGATTTCAACAGTGTTATGACATATGGCAACAAATTCGAAATAACAATTATTGTCATCAAAACCAAAAATTAACCACCCGCTTATCGACGCCACATTGTTCAAATACTTATAATATAGAGTATTGTTGAATATTTCATACTTAAATTATTGTGCCGTAGGATCAGTTAATTAATAATTATTTGATGAGGTTGAGTGTGATAACGAGAAGTATCAAGCCGAAGTTTGCGTTATTATAACTGAAAAATAGCAATGAAATACTGAACCTGTTTGTTAAGATCTGGTTTGTGTTTGCGTATATACAGAGCCTCTTTGAGTTTAAGAGAGAAGGAAGTGTTAGCAGTGTCTAGGATAGTGAAGCAAGAGCGGGTGTAGTTAGATTTGCAGTTAGGGTTTTGTAGTATTTTGTAGACGTGTGAGTTTTTGTCAGTGGAGGTGTGTTCTTTAATCCTTGTAACGGGAAGCCGTGTTGTTTCACCAATATTATGTAACAGGAATAAGATCACTAAGGATTGTGTCCTTAAGGCTAAAAATATTTTTGATTTTGAGGGAAGTGAACACTAGCTTTATGTTGATATCACTGAAAAATCGTTTGGCAATGTTGAGGTGGTTTGGAGTAATGAACGTTGGGTTGTTGTTATTCCTGTTATTGTAAGAACTAATGATGCGTTCAACCAGATATTGCGGAACGAATTGCGTTGAAGTATGTGTAAGCTCTTTAAGATCGTTGTTGAGGCCATCTTCGGTGTTATTAATTTTGTAAATGCGACCCATAAGTGTTTTCATGAGACCTGATTTATACCGAAATGACGCAAAGCTAAAATAATTGGTCAAAAGGCCGGTGTAATTTTTCTTGTGAAAAACGGAGGTCGAAAATGTTGTGGGAGATTTCTTAATAAGTATATCAAGGAACGAAATTTTTTTATCTTGTTCCGTTACGAAAGTTAACCTAATATTCTTACAGCAAGAGTTTAGATAATCGAAAAATAATGTAGCGTCAATTTCATTTTCAAACATGTAAAACGTGTCATCAACATAACGTCGGTAGAAAAACGGCTTATATTTCCTGTGTAATTACTAATCCAATCTCTTTCGTGGTGGCCCATGAAAAGATTGGCCAGAACCGGAGCTAACGAAGAGCCCATTGCCACACCATCAATTTGATCATAAAATAAACCATCAAAAAGGAAATAAGTCTGTGATGTACCTATAATAAATAAATGTGTGAGGTCTTTTTTGTTAATTGAATAATTAAAGCATTAAGTGAGAATAAGATTAGCCGCAATTTCAATAGTTACATTCAAAAGGATATTGGTAAAAAGGCTTTCAACATCAAAAGATATAAGGAATTGTCTAGTGCTGTCAAGTTTGGAAAGTTCATCAACAAATGAGAAAGAGTCCTTAGTGATGTAGTCGTCCGGTATAAGAGGGTTGAGTAATTAAAGAGCATAAGTATCTGCTAAATTGTAATTATTTAAGTATTGATAAAGGAAACTATAGGCCTAAGTACATGAGAGCTAATAAATCAGGATCGCGGTATTTATGCAACTTAGGTAAGCCATAAAAACTGGCCTAGCTAGTTGAGACCCTCTGGGTATGATGACATCCTGATAAACCTTATCAGCTATATATAGAGCCTTGCAATTGCTTCTTAAATCTACGAAGTAAGCGTTCAAGTCTACCTTTGATGCAAAGTGTAGGGTCATCCGATATAATAATTTTCACCTATTTTTGTCGTTAATAATGTTTAGAAAGGGGTTTTTAAACACTAATCTATCCATAATAACTACACTATTTGTTTGCCTGGTCTAATTAAGTACGATAATGTTGTTGTGAGTTATACATTTCAGCAACATTTTCAAACATATAATAAATGAATAAATTTTAACGTCTTGAAGAAAAAAATAAAACTATTGATTTTATTTTAAAAAACATAACGGGAAGATTGTTACAAATATGCCAAAATATCTTGAAGAGGCAAAAAGATGCCTATTCATTTTGGCAATTGGTAAAAGAGAGAATCCAAACCAAGTATTTAAGTGTCAATGGACAAGGATTGGAGCAGCGAAATATAACTACGGAAGAAGATGTATACGATATAGATCTATGTCTTAGATATTCATTATCCATGTGACTGTTCCTCAACATGGGAATTCATACAGAAAGCGCTCTTTGGCATTAATGATAATGCGAGTGGCAAGACCTCGCTAGCCATTGTTGGAATGCGGGCATTCTTAAAGTGACGATAAGGGGATATTATTGACTTTTTTCATTGTACCCAATAAATTGTTGTTGTTAGTTAATGTTCCATATCAAGGTATAATTTACATTTGAACATATAACATATACATTGTATTTAGAACATTAGATTTTAGAACAATTCCATCGAGCTTATCACCTCATCACCTGCTATTGAATATAGCTATGTAATACGTATTTTGCATTAATTCTTCATGCTGTCAAATGCAATTAGTCTTTTGAACATGATTTACATGAATTACATAGAAAACTCTACAGGACGTGTGTACATAAAGTTTGCAATGCACACTTTGTTTTAGATTAAACCCCCATTAGTTATTAGCAATATTTTGAATTGTATCCTGGTTACGTCCCGTGAACAGCTTTAAGTGTCGTGTGCAACAAGAATGCCTGGGCATATTTAACCAAAAATCCTGGTTAATTTCGGTAACCAATCTTCCTGGTTAACTTAACCAGGTACATGTTGGTCTACTACTGATTAATTTCCTCGTCAAAATTTAACCCTATTGTGGTTGATTATAACTATATAGAACCTTTTTAGAGTGGAATATCAGTACTATCACTCATATGCTAGGAATACACTTAGAGGCGACTCCATACTGGGTTCCTAAAATTTCGTGTATTTTTAATAGCTTACAAAAGAATCCCGTTGGGCAGAACTGAATATATGAATATTCACCGTAATATGAAGCTATTCTATTCATTGATTTTAAAAAGGCTTTTGATACCATTGATCATAACATTTTGTTACAGAGGTTGACAAAGCAACATGTGGTGTTCCTTACGGGTCTATGCATGCTATCAGTAGCCAGTACGGCATTCACGCGGGTTTCATATATTTATCTGGAATATTTGCTGTTTTCTATTTCTAGAAACCCAAAGATGCGAGTTTGAATCCTCTTTGAAGCGACGAATTATTCGTTGTTTCTTAGCCGTGCCATGCAGTTTAATAATATGAAAACTAACTGGTAACTGAATTTAGTACCAGTAAGATTATCTGACTATCCGAAATCTAATTACAATTGCATATGTTGTGTAATATGATTGAAATCCCATGCAAATCTAATCATATGCAATTCTAATTAGACTTCGAGTATCTATCTATCTATCTATGGCCAACGTTTTTGCAAATGGGTGTATATATATTATATATATATATATATATATATATATATATATATATATATATATATATATATATATATATATAATATATATATATATATATATATATATAATATATTATATAAATATATATATTATATAGATATATTATATAATATATATATATATATATATAAATATATATATATATATATATATATATATATATATATATATATATATATACATATATATATATATATATATATATATATATATATATATATATATATATAGTGTTTATATATAGTATATATATCGTCATATATAGTGTTTAGGCTCAGCTATCGCCTCGTTGAATGGAACATTTCTTGCTTCACCTTGTGTAAATATTCTTACCATTTCACTCACAAGCAATGTCATCTGAATATCTGAATTTGGATATTGTTATCACCTTTAGTCCTTGTCTTTGCTTGAAGTGGCTCTAGTGAAGGCGCCAACTAGACTCTTCCACCGCAAAGATTGAATGATATATTCTCCTTGTTATATCCGCCAGTGTCTGGGCTGTTTTTTATTTCCGGCAGAGAATTGTTTCGATATTGTGGCTGAGTAGCACAGTCCTTCTTTCATTTGGTTGAACACAAGTAGTTTCCTGTTTTCTGTGACCTTTTTCTTCGTAAAACTACTGTCGTGTCAGGGATGTAGCATGCGGAGGTGCATGTTCGGGTGGCGGTACACCGTTTAAAAAGGTGGTCGGTTAAACGAGATTTCGGTCGGTGATAGCACACAATCGTCGGTTTTTGCTCAACTTGCTTAGCTGCTTGCGATAATTTGAGAAATCGTCTCACTCGTGTGCTGATAAATCGTTAACGTTTAAAGTGATAAAAAATTCTCAATAATTGCATGTAATGTTCAATTACGTACACTTTCAAAAGCAATAACATTTGAAAAATTTCAGCGACAAACTCCAAATGTGTTCAATTTTAAAAAGCCAATCAGACGTCATTGTTTATACGCTTTCTTTAAACGGGCCTCAACTAGTGCCAAGTGTTGGTCGATAAAACTACGGTGTTGCACCCCCCCCCCCCAATTATATAAGATAGGACAGTATAGTGACGTCGAATTATACAAAGTCTGTAGACCAATTCGGCAAATTACCCGCAATTTCAATAGTGTTATGACATTTTGGCAATGAATTTGCAATAACAATTATTCAGAACCAGAAATTAACCACTCACTTATCAATGCTGCATGGCGACGCCACTTAGTTCAAATACTTATAGAATATTGTTGAATATTTCATATTTTAAGTTATTGCATTTATCTGTACGGCCCGGATTGCTTACAGTCTTTTTGCTGAGGTCTAACTAATGCATGAGATATGACTCCGAAATCATTACTTTACGCGGCATGGGGGAGAAATTTTCATCATACACACTTTATTAACGCAGTGATGGCGTCAATTTGCAATATTTTGAAGTTTTTTTCATTCGTACATCAATTGACCTTTTTTCCTCTCAATCTTTTGACTAATTATTCATCCATATTTTTTCTCCTGTCTTATTTGTTTTTTTTTCTCTTTTTCCCCTTGCCAAATTAATGAATGGCAGATTCGTTTTTCAAAACCTTTGTAATTAAACTAAAACAATTATTCAATGGATATGAAATGAATTTTTTTTAATGATGTAGCATCAAATGTGGTATAGCAACTGCCTAAAATAGACAAAACACTTCTCGACGTTTCGACCAGAGGGCCTTCGTCAGGAAAGTCAGTAGGCCTTCAGGTCGACATTTGATGCTATAAGTTGTTTGAAAACGCTACCACGCTGCTCCCGGGTTATATTCTTTAACGATGGTTCAATTAACTTAAAAGCTTTCGCTCCATCGGGGTAACAAACAGAGAATCAATTTTAGAATGTGAAGAAAGCTAAGCATTGCTAATTTTAGTGTGCAAAGGTAACCAATTTGTGATAAAAGTAGAATGTGCAGCGATAAAATGTGAAGTATGCAGTGATAAATGGTGTTTTCTCAACAGACCTCACTCTGTTAAAATGGATTCATCAGTAATTGTCCCCCAAAATGCTGGAAATTAAGTCATAGGGACTCAAAGATACAGAAAAATGTCTGCAGAACCTAAACAATTACAACATCTCTAAATTACCAATTTCCAGTTACGACCATTTTTATCATGTCCCCCCTCATGATGTGCGCAGTGATAAAAAATTATTAAAATTAGCTATGATTTGAACTTATTCTAGCATTATTTAGTTATCTATTATCAGTATATAAGTACCTTGTTTGCATATATGCATATAAAGTGCGTGTCATTGCACAAGACGTTTCCTCTTTGCCGAATATTTGTTAGATTTACCCAATATAAACAACCCATTTTGTGTGCATTGGTTCATGCATTGTCTTCCACGCTTAAATCGGACTCAGTCACGGATTGATGGGAGGTATTTTGCTAGTATATTTCAGTGTATTGCAATTCTGGAAGTGTGGTCTGCTGTATAACAAATTATTAAGAGAGACTGCATATTACGTGAACTAGAACATATCATATGTTTACAACTACTATTATGTATTTTAATATAATAAATATAAAATAACGAGATTCCTTTAATGAATTTCACCATCAAAATTGCCAAAAAAGTTTACAATGCAAATGCCATGGTCTAGTAAAGCTAATACTGGCTTCAGAATATACGCAGTGTCGCACATTGTTCACATTTCGTAGTACCAATATCTATCTAGCTGTATCTGCATTGAAAAGATCTGTGAGCAAGCTATCCCTTACGAAAAGTTCATATAACGATTTTACATATGAAATGTTTCATATATGAAACCTTATGTGGAATTGAGGCACTTCATATATGAAAATTTCACATGTGAAATTATTTCATAAATTATATGAAAATTTTACATGTGCAATTGTTTCAGATGTGAAATCATTCCATATTGATATGATTTTTAACCAAGAATATTTGCTATATATTTTTATCAAGAATATTTTCGTATCGTCACATATGAAAAAGTTAGAAGATAATAAAATAGCTGCATATAAGTGAATTTCAATGTATGGATTGAAAATTTATTGGAATAAACTTATGAGGTTTTATACAATAAAAATGTACTGAATACAAAAGTGTTAAATACACAGACATGTTTACCTATATAATTAAAAAAAACAATTTAGCTAACATTTAAAGAAGAACACTTATCAAGCTCAATTTTATTTTTGCTTTGCATGCCATTTTTTCATGATTTCATACTTTATCTGTTTGCACCTAGCATTCCTTGTTACTATCTTCACTGCTCTGGGGCCGGTTGTATCAAGCTCGTTTAGCTTAAACGGTGGATAAGTCAAAATTAAATAACACTCTTTCATCTCTCTAGAATGAGTCAACTTGAATATTATGCATTAAATATTTTGTTGTAGACTCTATCTTTGCATATCAAGGTAAAAAACATTTATTGTACTTGTTGAGTTGGCTATTGTGCTAGTTTTCTATCAATATAAATTGAACAAATTACCCGTGATTCATCAGTGATTACCGTGGTTTATAAGATAACCCCGAAATGTTACCGTCTGCCGGTCAATTAGTCACTTCTTATATATGAAGATCAAGTCAGCTGGTCAACACAAACAATAAATACCTGACAACTTCATTAAAATAATTATTTAATAGACCACATGAACACAGCTTAACTACAGCTTAACCACATATCTTATTTATATCTATATTTGGACTATTCCACACGGATACATACATGTACGAATCACATAATTATATACCGTTTACGAGCAATGCCGATTAATCCGATCATAGGGTTTGACCAGTAAACTCGTTTGACAGTCCAGATACGAATTTTGAGATACAACTGCATTACGAATTTTGATACAACTGCATGCATTACGAATTTTGAGATACAACAACCATACTCACTTGTACAACGGATTCCGGTCGACTGCAAAATAACAAGCGTTCGCAAGGCATGTTGGGTCGTTTAGAATGTGATGTTTGAATTTTGAGACTCACACGGTTTTGGCGCGCATCTTGCATGTAGACAAATTCGAAATGCTTGCAGTCTTTTAAAATGTGGAAAGTCAATACGAAAGGGCAATCCTACAGTCATGGGAAAGCACTTTCTTTTAAAACAAGCACCTTCTTCAAAGCACTTTCTTTCAATAACACTGCAACTGTGTTAAAGTAGAAATGAAACGCTCCGCCCATTCCTTGGAAACTGTGCATGTGACTTTTTTAAATGTCATATATTAAACGGCCCAACATGCGTTGCGAACGCTTGTTGTCTTGCAGTTAAACGGAATCCGCTGTAATTTTCCTAGTTTTAAATATAACGGTATCATCGGAACAACATGCTCGGGGGGAAGAGGGTACTAATGACCAAAATTCCTTTAATACCAAAGCCCAAATGGGTAATATGCAAAAATACGAAAAAAGACGCAAAAATTATATGAAAATGAAAACTGATACATTATGAACTTTTTACTATCTCACGTGTGAAAGAAATTTCATATATGAACTTTACTTTTCACATGTGAAGGTGAAATTATATATATGAAGGCAGCATTTGATATTTGAAAACCACTTTACTTATGTCAAAATCAAATTTCATATATGAAGTTTTTCATTTCATATAATATGATCATGTTCATTTCATATATGAAACTCATATTTCATATATGAAATGTTATGTGAATTTTTTGGAAGGGATTCATCATCGACCCCGCATGCGCACAATTTTTTTAATACACAGCTTTTTTTTAGGAGTGAAAATATCTTTTTATAAAAAAAGATAACTATATATAGGCACGCCAATTTGAGGCGGATAACGCAAATTGAGGCTTGATAATTCTCGATATCATGCGAAAACCAAATTCAATAATTGTTTCCTTTTTAGAGAGGAAGCTTGCGCCATATTATTGACAACAAACTATGGCGGCAAAAATTACGTCAACAACGGATAATTTTCAATGTCGTGCAGGTGGCAAGACATCGAGAATTATCACAGGGTGCCCGCCTTAGCGTTTGTTATTAAAATATCGCTTTAAAAACTAATGCTGCAAAAGATGACAAGAAACGACTTGCAGTTGAATTTAGGAATATATTCGACGAGAAAAACAACCTTCAGTTGAATTTAAAAAGTAAATTCCGAGGTAAATTTGACAACAGTCTACATGAATTGCAACTTTGTTATAAACGTACATGAAGTACTGCAGCGTGGAGCCTTAAGCACTGATGTGTTGGACCGCGAGCGCAACAAGTGACGTCAGGGCACACGCTGGGAGGGGAAAAAGAATAAAGGGATGAAATCATGTGCTCCGCTCCGCAGCCTCCGCGCGCATATAGCCTGGACAGCTCGTATATTGTCGGGAGTCATCAGGTTTATGCCGAAACCAAAAACGCGCGAAATTTAAACTTCAAACAATGATGCTCGGTGGTGACAGGGTTTTGCAGGAATTTGAAGAAATCGTTGATACAACTGTGCGTAATAAAGCAAATGCGTTAAAAGAAAGACGTATAATTAATTGGTAAGTGTTTTTCTTTATATCATTGCTCAGCGATGCGTAAACTGTCCACTTTAGCGTGACGGTCTAATATACACACAAAGCGTAACAAATTTATGGTGATATTTAATATCTGATAGGATGTTAAAGACGTATATGATGTGTCATGGCACACATAACATTTCAGTTTTTAAATTAACCGACGATGTTAATCAAGTGCTTTTATCTACAACATCGAAAGAGAATAATCGTCCTTTGAAAGAACACGAGCTCGGGCGGATTATAAAGCGTGTATTTCCCACAATAAAAAAAGCCAAAATAACTGTTACTAAAGATGGGATGACGAAACGTGAACCAGTGTACGAAGGAATATGTGTTGTTGAATCAACACAAAAATTTCTGAGCTGGGATGATGTTAAAAATTATTCTCCCGCAGGGGCGTAACTAGAACGATAATTGGGGGGATGAATATTCATATATTCAGTTCTGCCCGACGGATTTCTATTGTAGGCTATTGCAATTACAAAAGAAATCCGTAGGGCAGAACTGGATATATGAATATTCACCCCCCCCCCCAATTATCGTTCTAGTTACGCCACTGTATCTCCCGAAGCAATGTTCGCGAACAAGTGGACACTATCAAAGGCAAAGGAAACTGATGAATACGTGGAGTGGATAAATGTATCCTGCGATTCTTGCAATGGCGAAAGAGTCGTGAAGTCTCTGATGATTTTCAACAATTTTTCGTTCAAATTTTTCATTGGGTCACACGAAGTTAGACCCAATTAGAGGATCATTGTACAGTCATCCGTGTCAATATTATTTAGATGGTCTTTTTTCCTACTTGTTCAGCGTTCCAATATGTAATGGCTTTTCCGTTGAAGTGGACAAAAAAACTACTGATAAATCTGGAAATGTTGTAGGATTGACAGAACGGTGGTCAAATTTATTAGATAGCGAGTCGACATCACTGCGACACCGAGCAATTAATTGTGCATATATTTTCTCTGTTCATGAAAAGAT
Organism: Dendronephthya gigantea; assembly: GCF_004324835.1. Taxonomy (NCBI): domain Eukaryota; kingdom Metazoa; phylum Cnidaria; class Anthozoa; order Malacalcyonacea; family Nephtheidae; genus Dendronephthya; species Dendronephthya gigantea. Next base: position 13,946 of record NW_021163529.1, on the reverse strand, counting down.
GTGCTGCGGCTGTTCTACAATAAAGCACAATTCATACTATAAAAGTTTGAAAGAAAGTCATGCGTGCAAAGAGAAAGCTCTTTTCGCACCACAAAAGAGGGAAACGTACATGGGCGAAGAGGAGCTCAAAGAAAACTACAACAAGAAAAGAGAAGGCGCATAAATTGTGAACGTCGTGAACGATTCAAGCAGGATATTATAGATAACATGCACACATTTGCAGAAGAAGATAGCAACGACTTTAATACGATGTTTAGTAATATTGACGAGAATGAACTGAACCCAGACTTGAAAGTGTTTTGGGAAGCACAAAAGAAGGCCATGGAAATGAAAGACGGAAGAGAAAACAGATGGCATCCAAAGTAAGTGTACATGTATATATTTTTTATATTGTTAGCTTCTTTGGATAATTTTATGATTTGGCTGATGTATTGTACGTATTATAGAATAACTACACCGAGCTTATACTATATTAGACCTTGTTATTTGATATTCGTATTATTCATAGCACTTTCCAGTTGGGGATTTTCCCTGAAATATAAACAAACTGGAGAGTACAGAACTGTTGATACCTTATTAAATCATTCCATGGAATTTATATAGAGTAATAAGCATGGCCTTCGAATAATAAATGTGTATATATTTTTTTATTATTTAGGATAATTCGCCTTTGTCTGTCATTGTCGATAAAAAGCCCAAAAATCTATGAAGAGCTAAGACAAAGTGGTGTTGTTGTTTTTCCTTCTTGGATGTTACTTTCTTTATACAAGAATTCAGTGAGCCAAAAGCCCAAAACCCAGGTCTTAATGACGATGTCTAAATTGGATGATAGGAGAGGCGGACAAGATTAAACTGACCGCATTTGGCAGAGAAAGTGGTCTTATTTTAGACGAAATGTCAATACATGCAGGTAAACCAGATTTTTTGATAAGTTGATCTCGTGAATAGTAAAACCAGTTTTACTTTGTGCAGGGAGAGAAAGGATTGTTTTTATTATAATTTTGTCCTTTTCTCCTTTTTATATACAGCTTAATTCAGTTAGGTTTGTCCAAAATGTTTTAAAACCTTAAAGTGTCTATGAAGTGAAAAAATCACATCATTTTTTTTGTTTTAAAATGATAGATTAGGGATAGACGGAAAGTAGAAAAATTGTTTTATAAAATTTCGTATATTAGTGACCGAGATAGAGCTACCTAAAGTTAGAGTTTTAAGTGACCATTTTTTATGGAGCCTGGGGATGAGTATGATGTTTTGTGACGTATGCAAATGGACACGACGACAATCACGCACGATAAACATAATAAACAATCCTAGCAAAATATGGCTACTGCGATGGAAGTTTTTAAGGAAAGCGAACGCTCTTCGAGCTCGAATTCATCTTCACAAGAAAGCGCTAGCGAGGATGAAATTCTAGAGCAATCGTCTCTTATTGTACCCTATTCAAACGAACCGCTTGCTAGTAGCGGCGATGAGTTTGACGAGAGTACAACAGACGACGAGGATGGCATTTCTTCCGAGACGCTCGGGAAAAGATGGAGCAAGGACGTGCCAGTGAACTCATGGTGAGTCGCGCTATTATTTGGTTCATCCTAAACTAAACTTTTCATTGAAGGCACTCTATTAATACAATATAGGTGTCAATGTGGACGGTGCAACGATCGTCACCTCAGTAGCGCAAGGGAATATCGTTGCTGTAAGGAAATCCTTGAGTGTGCAGGGAAGTATACGTATGAGGGTAAGGATGCTGCGTGCATTGTGGAACATTGGGATTATTTGCCAATGGTTCACAGAACTGTGTTAAGTAACGTTGGGCAGTTATTAACCAGGAAAGATGGCACTAAATATAAAAAGAAAGAAAACCAGAGTGAAAACGAGTGGGTACTTTGTAACTATTATAAAGTTCAATGTTCATATTTGTATATACTATATTTTTTGTCCTTATTTATATGTATAGTGAATTGATCAGAATCGCTTTATGACAAGACAAGGCAAGGGATCAATATTTCAAACTCACATGCAAAACATGTCAAACTTTGATTGTGATTGTGCAAAAGATATGATAGGTTATCGCTTGTTTATATATGCCCTAAATCAATCAGTTCTCTTGCACTCATAGTTCAACCTTTAGTATTGAGTAAGACACGTCAAGTGTTTCCTGCCAGTCAGTCAGATTGTATCTCACGTAATTGTATTTTGAATTAAACTGGTCACAATATTAATACATTTTGTGTTCCAATTTTATGTGATTACTGTCAATAAATTGTAAATGTACAGTGTGTCATATTAATATGAGTTTTGTAAATTTCATTTTCACAGGAAGATCTTCAAATGAAGACAAAAAATGGGATAACACACATATGTGTGTGTGTTGGGGGGGGGGGGGGAGAAGGCAGTTGCTATCTACTAGCTACCTCTACTACATAATTACATGGTTATATTAGTAAGCTGTACAAGAAGTTGTTATAAATATTCACCCAAATACAACCATTACATGACTGATTTTGCTCATTGCTCTCTAAAATTACAACAATGTTAATTGAAGACATGTTGTCATAATACCTGTGCTCAAAGCATTCATATAATTATGTGTTTCACCAAGCTGAACAAATCCAACTAGTGTTGTTATCCCATTTTTTGTCTTCATTTGAAGATCTTCCTGTGAAAATGAAATTTACAAAACTCATATTAATATGACACACTGTACATTTACAATTTATTGACAGTAATCACATAAAATTGGAACACAAAATGTATTAATATTGTGACCAGTTTAATTCAAAATACAATTATGTGAGATACAATCTGACTGACTGGCAGGAAACACTTGACGTGTCTTACTCAATACTAAAGGTTGAACAATGAGTGCAAGAGAACTGATTATTTAGGGCATATATAAGCGATAACCTATCATCTTTTGCACAATCATAGTTTAATTAAGGTTTTAAAACATTTTGGACAAACCTAACTGAATTAAGCTGTATATAAAAAGAAGAAAAGGACAAAATTATAATAAAAACAATCCTTTCTCTCCCTGCACAAAGTAAAACTGGTTTTACTATTCACGAGATCAACTTATCAAAAAATCTGGTTTACCTGTATTGACATTTCGTCTAAAATAAGACCACCTTCTCTGCCAAATGCGGTCGTTTAATCTTGTCCGCCTCTCCTATCATCCAATTTAAGACATCGTCATTAAGACCTGGGTTTTGGGCTTTTGGCTCACTGAATTCTTGTATAAAGAAAGTAACATCCAAGAAGGAAAAACAACAACACCACTTTGTCTTAGCTCTTCATAGATTTTTGGGCTTTTTATCCACAATGACAGACAAAGGCGAATTATCCTAAATAATAAAAAAATATATACACATTTATTATTCGAAGGCCATGCTTATTACTCTATATAAATTCCATGGAATGATTTAATAAGGTATCAACAGTTCTGTACTCTCCAGTTTGTTTATATTTCAGGGAAAATCCCCAACTGGAAAGTGCTATAAATGATACGAATATCAAATAACAAGGTCTAATATAGTATAAGCTCGGTGTAGTTATTCTATAATACGTACAATACATCAGCCAAATCATAAAATTATCCAAAGAAGCTAACAATATAAAAAATATATACATGTACACTTACTTTGGATGCCATCTGTTTTCTCTTCCGTCTTTCATTTCCATGGCCTTCTTTTGTGCTTCCCAAAACACTTTCAAGTCTGGGTTCAGTTCATTCTCGTCAATATTACTAAACATCGTATTAAAGTCGTTGCTATCTTCTTCTGCAAATGTGTGCATGTTATCTATAATATCCTGCTTGAATCGTTCACGACGTTCACAATTTATGCGCCTTCTCTTTTCTTGTTGTAGTTTTCTTTGAGCTCCTCTTCGCCCATGTACGTTTCCCTCTTTTGTGGTGCGAAAAGAGCTTTCTCTTTGCACGCATGACTTTCTTTCAAACTTTTATAGTATGAATTGTGCTTTATTGTAGAACAGCCGCAGCACATCTTTTCATGAACAGAGAAAATATATGCACAATTAATTGCTCGGTGTCGCAGTGATGTCGACTCGCTATCTGATAAATTTGACCACCGTTCTGTCAATCCTACAACATTTCCAGATTTATCAGTAGTTTTTTTGTCCACTTCAACGGAAAAGCCATTACATATTGGAACGCTGAACAAGTAGGAAAAACCATCTAAATAATATTGACACGGATGACTGTACAATGATCCTCTAATTCAACTTCGTGTGACCCAATGAAAAATTTGAACGAAAAATTGTTGAAAATCATCAGAGACTTCACGACTCTTTCGCCATTGCAAGAATCGCAGGATACATTTATCCACTCCACGTATTCATCAGTTTCCTTTGCCTTTGATAGTGTCCACTTGTTCGCGAACATTGCTTCGGGAGATACAGTGGCGTAACTAGAACGATAATTGGGGGGGGGGGTGAATATTCATATATCCAGTTCTGCCCTACGGATTTCTTTTGTAATTGCAATAGCCTACAATAGAAATCCGTCGGGCAGAACTGAATATATGAATATTCATCCCCCCAATTATCGTTCTAGTTACGCCCCTGCGGGAGAATAATTTTTAACATCATCCCAGCTCAGAAATTTTTGTGTTGATTCAACAACACATATTCCTTCGTACACTGGTTCACGTTTCGTCATCCCATCTTTAGTAACAGTTATTTTGGCTTTTTTTATTGTGGGAAATACACGCTTTATAATCCGCCCGAGCTCGTGTTCTTTCAAAGGACGATTATTCTCTTTCGATGTTGTAGATAAAGCACTTGATTAACATCGTCGGTTAATTTAAAAACTGAAATGTTATGTGTGCCATGACACATCATATACGTCTTTAACATCCTATCAGATATTAAATATCACCATAAATTTGTTACGCTTTGTGTGTATATTAGACCGTCACGCTAAAGTGGACAGTTTACGCATCGCTGAGCAATGATATAAAGAAAAACACTTACCAATTAATTATACGTCTTTCTTTTAACGCATTTGCTTTATTACGCACAGTTGTATCAACGATTTCTTCAAATTCCTGCAAAACCCTGTCACCACCGAGCATCATTGTTTGAAGTTTAAATTTCGCGCGTTTTTGGTTTCGGCATAAACCTGATGACTCCCGACAATATACGAGCTGTCCAGGCTATATGCGCGCGGAGGCTGCGGAGCGGAGCACATGATTTCATCCCTTTATTCTTTTTCCGCTCCCAGCGTGTGCCCTGACGTCACTTGTTGCGCTCGCGGTCCAACACATCAGTGCTTAAGGCTCCACGCTGAAGTACTTCATGTACGTTTATAACAAAGTTGCAATTCATGTAGACTGTTGTCAAATTTACCTCGGAATTTACTTTTTAAATTCAACTGAAGGTTGTTTTTCTCGTCGAATATATTCCTAAATTCAACTGCAAGTCGTTTCTTGTCATCTTTTGCAGCATTAGTTTTTAAAAGCGTATTTTAATAACAAACGCTAAGGCGGGCACCCTGTGATAATTCTCGATGTCTTGCACCTGCACGACATTGAAAATTATCCGTTGTTGACGTAATTTTTGCCGCCATAGTTTGTTGTCATAATTGGCGCAAGCTTCCTCTCTAAAAAGGAAACAATTATTGAATTTGGTTTTCGCATGATATCGAGAATTATCAGCCTCAATTTGCGTTATCCGCCTCAATTGGCGTGCCTATATATAGTTATCTTTTTTTATAAAATATAACCCAACCGAAAAGCTCCCGAAAATCATTATTTTTATATTTCTACTTATATTCACTTCTAAATTGGCATTTGGAAGTGTGAATGACATTCGCATGCAGTATCTCTCGACACGGCATTGTCTAAGCAAGACTAGGAACAATCACTTTGTGGGGATTGTATAATTAATATTGGTAAAATGTACTTAATTAGGTAAATACAACACTTGACTAATAGAATTGAATAGCAACAGACTATATATATGTATATGTTATGTATATTATATATATTATATATATATATATATATATATTATTTATATTATATATATATTATATATATATATATATACAAGTCTCCTTCAATGCACGGAGAGAAAGATATAGATATTGAAAACGATTCATCATTTTGAAAATTCATATTGGAAAGAATTTCGCCTCTGCCAATATCGCCAAGTAATGATCAGAATGCTGTTATTGTCTTTTCTTTGCTTTGCAGAATTAAATTGCAATTTTTGCAGCATGGTAACAATACAAACATGCAATATAACCGCAATTTCTGAAACTTTAGCGTTAAAGCTAAACTAGTGTTACTGTATGTCTCTGAATTTAGTAGTAGTAGTAAAGAAAAACAACTGCCCATGCAATAGTAATTGTGTTTCGGTACGAAGAAATTTAGACTGAGATATACAGTAACAATAGTTCAGCTTTAACGCTAAAGTTTCAGAAATTGCGGTTATATTACATGTTTGTATTGTTACCATGCTGCAAAAATTGCATTTTAATTCTGCAAGGCAAAGAAAAGACAATAACAGCATTCTGATCATTACTCGGCGATATTGGCAGAGGCGAAATTCTCTCCAATATGAATTTTCAAAATGATGAATCGATCTCTCTTTCTCTCCGTGCATTGAAGGAGACTTGTATATATTATTATATATATATATATATTATATATATAATATTATATTTATATATATTATATATATATTTATTATATATATATAATTATATATATATATATGTATATATATTATATTATATTATATATTATATATATATATATAATATATATATATATATTTATATATTATATATATATGTAAGGTGTATTTGTTCTTCTGCACAAGTATAACCAACCGGGCAAGCAGAAAATTCTACTTGACCGCGGTGGGAATCGAACCCGCGACCTTCGCATTTCTAGAACGATGCTCTACCGTCTGAGCTCCAAGGCCAAGTTTGGAACGACTGTGATTTTACTTAAGTTAATAAGTAATACTTAAGTTCAATTCTATTATGTCAAGTGTTGTATTTACCTAATTAAGCACATTTTACGATATTAATTATACAACCCTCACAAATGTGATTCTGTTCCTAGTCTGGCTTAGACAATGCCGTGTCGAGAGATACTGAATGCGAATGTCATTCGAACGTCGTTATGAAGAAAGCAAGGATAATTTAAATTAGCGAACAAACAACCCCTTCAGACTTCCAAATGCCAATTTATATTATTTGTACGCTATTGTTCCTATGATATGTAAACATTGATATATCGATATATTGCTCTCTTCCTAAATCGGTGTTGCTACTGCCCTGCAGCTACCGTTGCAATATTACAAGAACTAAATTAGACCTAAAAAGACACCACGTAATTTCATGATAATATATTTCAATTGAGATGTCCATAAATCCAGATCTTGTAAAATGAATATGTTGATCTTATGGCTATATATCTATTATCTTCCGGATTAAGTATTTCACTGGTTTCACATTTAGGTTAACGTCCTACAGCATGCCTTTGAAAGCGCACGAGTCTTTATCAAAAGCACCAAGGCCATTGATAGATTAGTAAATTTCAAGGGGTATTGCTATGGTACCCATGGCATCTAATAAAAACAAATGGATGTTTGGTATTGCCACACACAGAACTCCTTACATTGTGCATGTTTGATATTTTGCCATAAATTCTAAAATTTTTGATGTTACGTAATAATATCGGTATTTATCCGGCCAATTACATAAGACGTCAAGGGGTATATAACACAAGGGCATTTAGCTGCAAAATAAGTCCAGCTGAGTGTATAAGAAAAGGTCATCTGTTAAATACGAAGAAGACACACTTTACACTTTTTGTAAGTGAACTAGGGATAATTATTTATTTTTAAAGTTTGCTTTTATAGTTTGCTTTCAATTTTTTAGGAGATTTCAAGTGTTGTATTTCCATGTTTATATCGATCTTTTCAGTCTTATACGCATGTAATCCCCGAGCGGGCGCGGAGCGCCTGCGAGGGTACTAATTCCGCTCGGAGATTAGGAATTACACCCGGAACCCGGTAGAACATAGGCGAATCCAAAGTTGTCCAAATTCTTTGTCATGGACACAGAGGAGAGATTGACAGAGTTGACTCGCGGCTCCACGCGTCCCCACTTTTTTACTCGCGCGCGCTAGTAAACGTTTACACCCGATTCCTCTCTGGTAAGCTCCGAGCACATTTTTAATAAGGAAAAATGGAATTTTTGCCAGTAAAAATGCAATTTAAAAAAATTTTACCGCTTTGCCTGAAATGTTGCAAACGTTTTTTGCAGTGTAAGGTAAGAGCTAAAATATATTTTCTTTAGAAAGTTCAAGGATGATATGCTTGTTGAAAATTTGATCAAAAAAGTTTGAAAAATGACTGAAAAAGTATGTAATCGAACAGCAACTCTGCTTGAGAAGTAAAGATACATAATTATGAATGTTTTCAGTGAATGTTTGTATCATCAAATGGTACTAATTATTAAAAAACTGATATCCTCAGCGAGGTAAAGTTATATAACGCCTAAAACTCTGTTTTGTTTTGAAATGTTTTGCAATGTATTTTGTCGATATTTTAAAACTAAAACGCGAATTAAGAAGTATTCTTTGAAATTCGTCTTATATTGTAATCCCACATATATGCAAACACTCTGCTTGCTAGTTGACAAACAGTAGAAAAGCAGCTCTGACAACGTTTCACTTTGGCAAACACAATTTGACAATTCGGGTAAAAATATGGCAGCCGACAAGGGTAATCAGAACTCACTTATAAAACAAGGATTTTAATATTGCTTTTAAAAACAGCACGATCATTTAAACCCAACAAAACAAACAACTCACCGTTCATCTCCAAAATTGTAGTCAAAAAATGAAGATAATCCGACCCAGTTCAAAAAAAAATCAATTTTTCACCGGTCGAACAGCGTTTTTTCTATACTTTTGTATTGAAATTTGGCCGAAAGAGCTTACCAGAAGAGAATCGGGTGGTTGCGTGGCGCGTGGAAATGACGCGAGAATGACGTGTATTAGGCAAAACTCGGGGACACTCGTTTCAACATTAAATCGGAAGAGTCGACTCTCTGTCCATCTCTCCTCTGTGTCATGGACGGTCGACGTTGGGTGGTTTTGTAAGTTATGCGCATGCGCGAGTAACGTCTGGTAAGCAACGAACGTTCTGATTGGCTAGGACAGAAAGTTTGTATTTCAATGAGAACGTCAGCAATTTATATTAACTGTCATTTCGTAAACATTTTTGTAAAAGCGTTTCATAAACTTTGTGCAAAGAAAGTAAAACGAGAAGAAAAAAGATATATGAAGCATGACAGTTAGCAAAGATTAACGTGGATACGGTCAAGAAAAAGCCGTGCAAGAGGAATAATTCATAATCTGCAAACTTATAAATGTTTTCAAAGACAAAGGGTACGTGTTTACTTTGTTTATTTCGTATTTGTTTCGCGATAAGAATGAGCCGTATTTGTATACTTTTTAGCTTTGTATGCCGTTTATTTGTTAAATTTTCAGCTTTTTATGCAAACGCATAAACCTGTGAAAGGCTATTACACCTTTGCTTTAACTTCAAAAAGTGTTTTTGAAAGTGTAATTGGAATTTTGGTATCAAAAATACACACTATATTTATAAAGTATGAAAATTTTAGCCGCCGGCGTCGACTGCAAAATACAGAATAAAATAACATTTGAAGTTTTTTCTATGTCTGTGAAGATTTTGTACTGTTTTAATCGTTTGAAACTTCGATTTTAAACCGTTACTTAATTGCTGGCATGGTATAATGCAGCGGGCAATGTTTACACTAAATTGAACGGGCAATGTTTACACTAGCTTTATGATTATTTTTGTATTGAATGATGGAAACATTAGCTATAATATACTCGGTAAAATATAATAAGACTGATTTGAGTTTTGTGTCATTCCATAATATAAGTTCAAGTCAGGTTAACTCAGGAAATTGTCTACTTGGTTTGAAATAGCGAGGGGTTGCTGCATGCATGTATTTCTAGTATTAAAGCTATTTTGTAGTAAACGTCGGAAGGTTAGAATTTTATTACAATGTAATACAATGCAGTGAGTCTCAGATGCTTTCCTGACCAAGCATATGTAGAAATACTTCAAGTAAAGATTGTATGCGACCATAAAAGCTAGCGTTTTGCCCTGGGCAAACAAATCTGTTCAATTGGCTTATTCTATTGGTCTACTGCATTGTTCCCATACTCAGTTATGAGAAATGCAATAATGCTCTTTTGTCGTTTTTCTTGATCGCCAACCAAAATTAATGATCCCCAATAATGATATATAAAAGATATGTAAAAAATAGGTACGCAATACGTGGATGTTGGTAGCCTATAAAACATTAACTGTGATAAAGCTATGTTGTATTCAATGTGAAACGACAGGCTGCTATAGCGGGAGTAAGTATCAACTGATGCTTAGTCTTACGTTCTAATGCCATATACAATGGCAAACTTCCCTATAGTCAGGTAGTCGAATACAGTTAAAACATTAGGTTCTACAAACATTTTAAACCAAAGTTGTATGGATAGGCTAAGCCATGCAATTAAGATTTAATCCTTCTCAACAAAATCAAAACATAGCGCTGTCCAGCAATAATATGGAACTTGATTTCCTACCGAAAGATTTTAAATCACAAATTGAAAAAAGAAATATAACAAAAAAATTTTCGCTACTACATTTGGACATAAGGCGTATGCAAACAAATTTGATTCACTCAAAAATTTGAAGGATACTTTAGACATATACCTTTCCAGATAACAGGACTTACTGAGACTTGGTTGAATGATAATAACATAGATTGTTTTCCCTTAGATGAATACGAATATTCGGCTCAAACAGACCAAATAAAAAAGGCGGAGGTGGTGGTTTATATGTTTCAAAACATTTAGAGTATAAAAGTCGAAATGATTTGGATATAAACGTAAACGATATAATTGAAACAAGGTTCACTGAAGTGATGAATAAAGATGGTAAAAATCATTATTGGTGTAGTGTATATAGACCACCAAATGGCAATTTTGAATCATTTAAAACTACAATAATTGAGATTCTAGAAAATATCGATCGAGAAAATAAACCATGTTACTTAATGGGAAATTTTAATATTGACCTGTTTAAATCAGGATCTTGTGATCATACAAACCAATTTATTGAACAACTTTTCACTTCGTCTTTTTTTCCGCTAATCACGAAACCAACGAGAATTACTCATCATGCTGCCACACTAATTGATGAGATTTCTAGTAACAATATAGAAGAATGTATATGTGATGTTGCTACTCTGAGTCATCAACTGGGCAAGCTGAAGAATTAGCTTGACCACGGTGGGAATCGAACCCGCGACCTTTGGTTTGCTAGTCCAATGCTCTTCCAACTGAGCTACAAGGTCAAGATCGACGGTTCGAGTGGTTGATATAATTCGGGACTCAGTCTAGTCTCTTCCATATCTGTGCGTCTTAAATTGATAGTGACTAGACTGAGTTCCGAAATATCAACTACTCGAACCGTCTTGACCTTGTAGCTCGGTTGGAAGAGCATTGGACTAGCAAACCAAAGGTCGCAGGTTCGATTCAAGCTAATTTTTCAGCTTACCCACTTGGTGACTCAGGGTAGCAACATCACGTTATACATTTGACACATACACCCGAGTCTTTGCACTATCAATATAGAAGAACTTAATGAAAGCTTCGACGGTATAATCTTTAGCGATATTTCAGATCATTTGCCAATAGTGCATATGTTTAATACAAATTTATCCAGCAAAAACACCACGAAAAATGTTAACACACGAAAAGTATCATACCAAAGAGCATTTAATCAAAATAACACAGAGGCGTTCAAAAATGCAACTAAAAACCTTCCCTGGAATAAAACAAATGATCCTGATAAGGCCTATAATGAGTTTTTAGAAATTTTTTCGGATATATATTAAGAAAATTTTCCAATCAAACGAAAACAAAACAATAAAAAAATAGACAAAATCAAAAGTCCATATATGGCAAACTGTATATTAAAGTCAATCAGGAAAAACAAACAAACTCTATAAATCCTTCGTTATGAATTGTAATAGCAAAAAGGAACAACGGTACAAAAATTATACAAACAAACTAAATCATATAATAAAATAGCCAAAAAACATATTATGAATATCAATTGATCAAATTAATACAAACAGAATTCAAGAATGGTGTGGAAAACACTTAATAATGAATTACTCAATAAGCCCAAGAAAAGCACGAAAATATCACAAAGCTTTGTTGAAACCAACTCATCAAATAATTTAGATGATCCCCAAGAAATAGCTAATCACTTCAACGACTACTTTACTAATGACCCCATTTGGCAAATAAAATAAAACAAAATGACAATAATAATTTTAATAAATATCTGAAAAGTGACTTTAGGTTTTCCTTATCCCATCACAGAAAATGAATTAGAAGTTGAACTAAAAAACATCAAGCAATATACGATGTGGATATGATGGTATTAGCACAACCATTACAAAACTAGCAGCTAGAGAAATCTCTAAATCATTAACACACATTTTCATCTAACATTTACGACTGGAATCATTCCAGACAATCTAAAAGTCGCATTGATTACACCAATTTTCAAGGCTAATGACGAAATGAAGTTTGAAAACTACCGACCAATATCAGTTCTTGTTTGTTTTGCAAAATTGTTAGAAAAACTTATGATTAATAGACTGTCAAAATTTATTGATAAAAATAAAATTTTTTCAAAGCATCAATATGGATTTAGGAAACAGAGATCAACTGAACATGCATTAATTGACTTTATTGATAAAATTACTAATGTAATTGATGATGGTAAATACTCTGTTGGTATTTTCCTTGATTTATCTAAGGCATTTGATACAATTGATCACAAGATTCTGATAAAGAAATTGGAACATTATGGTAATAGAGGAGTGGCCAAAAAACTGATTTCTGTTGTATTATTTGCAGATGACACAAACGTACTATATAGTCATGAATGTCTTAGAAAATTGGATGAATTCATTCAAGTCGAAATTAAAAAAAATTCAGATTGGCTTAATGCAAATAAATTGTCTATGGATGCAGAAAAAACAAATTTATTCTTTTTAGAACAAAAAAAAAAGAAGCTTGAAGATACCATTAACATTTCGATCAATAATAACAATATACAACAAGTCTAAAACACTACATTTTTAGGGATTGTTATTGATGAATTCTTGACATGGTGTAACCACATGGATTTGATTACAAAAAAATCATTAAATGTGCAGCATTCATTTCCAGGATAAAGCATTTCACAAACTTAAACTCTTTGAAACTAATATATTATGCCTTGGTCCATCCATATATCTAACGTATGGCAACCTAATATGGGGTAACACCTACAAATCCCGTATTAAAAAGTTAGTAAATATTCAAAAAAATTGTGAGATTAATGGCTTTCAAATCTTCTTTTGATCATTCCGAACCAACTTTTAAAGAATTGCAAATACTCAATTTATTCAAAATAAATGATTATTTAATAAGGATATTCATGTTCGATATTTCTATTTACAAAACCTTCCAGAAATATTCAGAAATTATTTCTCTACTAAAAAGGAAATTCATAATCACAACACGCGAAACTCGAGATTACTACACAAAAAGTTCAGTAGAACCAACTACGCAAAACATACGCTTGCTAGTAGAGGCATAGAAGTTTGGACATAGAAGTTTACACAATCTATATGTTATAATATTTGATTGTATTAAATACATTTTACGAATGAATAAAATCCTTTAAGGTTCAACTACGAGACTATTGTCTTTCAGGGTGTTATGTACTCGACATTCAGTGTTAAAAGATGTATATTTCATATCAGAAATAATTTATATACACATACAAATATTACGTCATTGAATAATAATTAT
>NW_021163528.1:0-36647 GCF_004324835.1 Dendronephthya gigantea | reverse complement strand
TCGTACATATATATAAGACAATAATATAAACACGTAGAGTCATTGATTCAATATAAACCTAAGATGTTCAAAAATATCCTGAATAGATCCTAATGCGTACAATAATAAGCTACATGCTATTTATAAACCGATATAATTTATATACATTTAGTTAAAAAATGTCTATACAACAGAATTCGAAGCCGGCAACCTATTTTTTTCGCATATCGTTCTTATATTGTATCTTCTAAAATCTTATAAAATTTTTCAAATTGATTGTTATTTTCCATACTCTCCAGTCATATATACTTCATATTTTTTTATAAAACATGAACATGGAATTTTTCATCATGTAGACCACAGTTAATAGAACATACATGGTTTAGAGACTACATATAATTAATATATACGGTATATAATATATATATATATATATATATATATATTATATATATATATATATTATATATATATAAGTAGTTACAATATAACTCATTATATATATTATATATATATATATATATATATATATATATATATATATATATGTCGTCGGGAAACATTTATGCAAAATTGTTCCTTATTCGCCACGTGTCTATCGTATTTTGAACAAATAAACCAATAGTAAGGTCTGAATTAACATGTTGTTCAAGAGGATCTAAACCAAGCTATAATTACTATTTGTTAATTGGGCAAAAATACAGAAGACATGCATGTGACGGATAAAGAACAATTTTCAGCATAAACCTGCAGGGCAATAACATAAATAATGAGTTTTATTGTACTTCCATCTATAGTATCCAAACCATGTATATTCTAGCTAATAACTGTATGTAGACTAAGGTGCAAGTTTGCCGGGTTGAGAAATCCTCAACAGTACTAGTACGGAAAATAGCTATGCAAATTTAAGATTGATGGCTATATTTGTTTTCCATACTGCTCAGTATGGCTCTACAGCATAGAAATACTGGACCATACGTCGTCAGCATATGTGACTTAATGAGTTGCACATTTTCTTACGTAAAGTGTACAAAATTTACGTAATTAAATTTGGTTTTTCCATACATCCAAAAAATAGGTAGCGCTGAACTCTTATACATATAGTTTAATCATGCAACAGACTAGTTGTTCACAAAAATGGAAACATTTTAACGGTAATTAAGTGTAGTTTAATAACCTGTTTTTAAATTTAACTTTCTTCCATCATCAATGGATGCCATATTTATCTAATTTTTAATCATCCAATCAGGGATGTCACTTGGTGGCAAACAAACCATTCTTTCGCCCATAATTCTTTCTTTGAACATGGAGCGAGCCTTCTCCGAAATTCGCCTGGTATATTTCCGGTCCAAGCTTTCCAACACGCTTTGGAATCTCTCGCTACGCCATGACAATGGGCGGGTTTTTAATATTTTCTTCGTACCCAAAGCGTCATCGTCGGATTCGGACTCGTCATCTCTTTCAATTACCTCTTCCTCGCTGTGCTCGGGAGACATACATGATATTTTCATCCCCTTTCTAAATTCTGCCTTTTCAGCCTCAGGCCAAGAGGTAGTTTTATATAGTGCATCCAGCCGGCGTCGAAGTTTCTATAAATATACGAGAAAACAGTGCATTAGCTGTGTAATCATTAGCTATGTTGATCTGAACTAGATT
Source organism: Dendronephthya gigantea (assembly GCF_004324835.1). Taxonomy (NCBI): domain Eukaryota; kingdom Metazoa; phylum Cnidaria; class Anthozoa; order Malacalcyonacea; family Nephtheidae; genus Dendronephthya; species Dendronephthya gigantea. The sequence continues at coordinate 35,012 of NW_021163528.1, read as the reverse complement.
ATTTTATGATAATTATGTCTCCCATAGATTTCTTGTTATTCTTATAGTTGTATTTAAGTTGAATAAGAAATGCGTATTATTCTTTTTGAGGCCCAAAAATGGCAAAGAGAGGGATTGATGTCCCAAAAATTAACAATGTTTGAATGTCCCAAAAAATTGCGAGAATTTGAGATGAAGTTATATGTGTCGAACGAGAGGTTGGAAACGTTTTGTAAATCAGGTTCGTAATTTCCGTGCATTAAACTAAAGTATACAAATTTGCAAATTTTGCAAAGCCACATTTTTGGCATCTCATGACATTTCGCAACCAAACGTTGCATTTCTACTAATTTCAGTACGCTCTTTTTAGCTGTGGTGATTTTAATGGGTTATCTTGCATGTATAAAAAAGTTGCCTATAATGCAAAAGGTCCATTTAATCTTTATGTTTGATGATTTAATCTTTGTATTTGGCTCGTGAGAGCAAAACGTGAAATCCGTCTCATGGTTTTGAACAACGGCATATGCTCTGCGAAAGTTGGAAAGGCAAACGAGGTAGCTACGTTTTTACATTGATTTCTTACATCTGCCTTGCGATGGCGACGTCGTTCATTTTGCAAAATATTACTTCTCTGCCCTGAATCGACCTCCTTGCGTCTCCTCCGCATTGTCAAGAAATGTGCCTTCATTGCTCCTAGAAAATGGTATCAGACTGATTCAATCTTGAAAGTTCGTCCGAAAAAGGGCAACGTTCTCGGGATAAGTGGGATTCATGCAATTGTCTCATCTAAGAGAAGATTGGTGAGGTACGTTTTTCGTTTATGGCACCAGAGTCAGAGGAATATAAACTCAACTATTCCGGCATATATATAATCAATCACCTAATCATATATTTATCATTTATAGACCAGGGGCCGGTTGTATCAAAGCCGGATAGCGCTATCCACCGAATAGTGATTTTTTCAACCGTTCTAAAAATGCTCGAAAGGGGATAAAATTTCAGCTTGAAAGCAACAATTATTAAAGAGGATCTTCAATTTAGGAATACTAAGATTTAATCAAAGTTGTAGCAAATAACGGGCGATTTTGAAGCAATTGAAAAAACCACTATCCGGTGGATAGCGCTATCCGGCTTTCATACAACCGGCCCCAGGGGCCGGTTGTTCGAAAGGTGGATAAGTCGCTATCCAACGGATAACTCGCTATCCAACGGATAAGTTTTATCCAGCGTGTGATTTGCGTTGCACGAAGCTTGCATGACTTTATCCAGCGGATAAAAATCGCTATCTACCGGATAAATTTATCCAAGGTCCGGAAGTGGTTTAAATCCACTATCCAGTGGATAAATTAAAGATAAAGGTAACATTGTAAACATTTATATAAAATAGGACAAAAATGCAATATTCCTGTTACTGTGTTTCAACAAACTAATGCACATCATGATTGCATATATATTCACTATTAAAAATGGTTTCGCGAAGTGCAATTTTTCGCAGCAGCGTTTTACGTTGCCTAGACATTCCTTTCCGAGCGGCGATTTTTTGGACATCCTCGCATTTATAACAGGCAGTAAATTTACTATTGTTCAAGTCTTTTCCATTCAGTAACTATACTCGAGAATTCGTAATGATTATGAATTCAATGTTGTAAATGCTTAGCAACAGCTGACGTTGTGGTACGAAATTTCAGTATAATCCTGTTTTCTTCGGGTAAATTTTAACTTATCTATTGGATAGCTATCCACTTCACTATCCACGCTTCGTGCAACGCGTTTTTATCCAATGGATAACTATCCACTGGATAGCAGATTTATCCGTTGGATAGGACTTATCCGTTGGATAAGTTATCCATCTTTAGAACAACCGGCCCCTGGAGCGAGGGGAATTCGATGAAATATTACCCCGAAGGGAAAATATATCCCGAGGGCTTGCTTCCATATGAACGCAAATTCTCGATTTTTCCCGGTAAGCCGGTATTAAAACACGATCACACACGCTTGCCTGCAAAGGTAGGATAATAAGTGGGATAATAGGCGGTATGAATTGCATATGAAACGACCTTCAAACTCATCTCAGCAAGCCGAGCTCTCCTGGCTAACCGGGCTATCCCACCTCATATGAACAGGCCCTTAGTTCCTTTCGAAATTGATTATTTTTACGGTCTGCTAACATGAATGTATGAATATCAGCATCTCCACTTAACGATACTCCGCCGCAGCTTGTTTTATGCCGTGGGTCAAAATCAAACGTAAGCTATGGGAAGTTTTCAAAAATTCCTACTTCCGAACAACCCGTGTACCGGCGGTAGCAGTTTGGGTCTATGCTTGAAGCAAGAACAAATTGAAACGGAGGCTAGGTTTGATCGGATTCAATTTTTATTTTTCAAGGAACAAGCCCTTAAAATCGTTAGCTATCTCTAAGTTTTGATGTGAAAATTATAATGATAGATTGATAGTCCTATCACGTGTTGTATCAATCAAAATAATTTGTGACTACACCCCCGGTTAAGCTTAACACGTGCGCCAGACTGATTCGTCATCTTCGTTGCCATGTTTTCGTGTTGAAAAAATATTTAATGGCTTGAAAATTGACTCTTGTATTCTATATTTTATCCTATGAATTAATGGCTTAACGTACTCCTTTTGTGTATGAATATTAATGTCAAAGTAAGTATGTATTAAAATGGATTCAAACCGCATGATTTTGTGTTTGCCTAAGTCGCAATATACATTCCGGGGATATTTTCATTAAATTTTTACAGCTAAAACCCAGAAACAAACGTAATTGAACTGTCTCTCCTGACGGGATAGAAAACTCTACAAACATTCGAATCACCTCAAATATATTTTCATGCATGGATGCTGAGACCTACTGTACACACGTTGTTTACCCTGTCAATACCTGTTTGCATTTTGTCATCCAGGGCTGAAAGTGAAAGTTACTTTTCAAATAAACTGCTTGTATAAACTGCAATATACCCCATCTTTACTAGCTATAATGCTCAATATGCACACCGGTTCCTATTTAGGCATGCATATATAAACAATTTATAGTAAGCAGTATGCCAGATGAGTATACAGGTTATTGAACAAGGCAATAGAGGGTACCATGCAGAATTACTTAGACATAATTCAATCACTTCTAACTGCCTACCAGAGAATGGCGATAAAAAGTGCTATACCTAACCATTAATTGGCTTAGTAACACCTCATAATTTTGTTATTCTATTTCTGGTACTATACAATGATCCAGGCTCTGAACATTAAAAATCATTTCTATGACAGGTAAAATTTGCCATTATATATATTTTGAATGTTTTGAACAAAAAAACCCCTGATTCAACCCTGTAGTTTGTATGCTATTGAACCATCTAAGGGCTTGGTAGACTTTAGTGCTAATTAATGCCTAGCTGCAAACTATTGCAATTGCTGTTCTACATCTAGCAGATCTTTTTTATGGATTTTAAAAAGTTCCCTGAGTAACTTAATACGTTAGAGGATGCCATGTAAATGTCTCTTAACACTGGCCTCTTTGACAGAGGATGAGTCTGAATTGCAAAAAATATATGGTGCTTACAATAATCACTTATTGGTGAAAAACACAGCCTATTGTTGTTGTAATCTATGCTTTTCCTTTACTGCAACTTACTTTCAATTATCTGATCTGACATCTTATCCATGCCAGTCAATGCCTTGATATTTGTCACCAGGAGTTTGTTGGTGTCTTCATTAGCTGTTGCTCTAAAACTACATTATAAATTTAAATACTAAAATGTTGCATGTATCTAGGCAATTATTAATTCTTTTTTAAATTCTTTTATGTACCATTTGCTATATGATGTACAAAACCTATTACATCACAAAATGTGGAATATATATACCCACCTCTGAGTTAAGTCCCATCCCTGTTCTAAGCCTTTTACTGCTGAACGGAAAGTACGCTGAGAAATTAAATGTAATTGCATATAGGTTATTGGGTAGTTACTAAAGCTCTCTTCTTTAATCTATATAAATATTGATGTGCATAATAATTATGTCAATATTGTCTGAAATTGTTTTATTTTTAGGAAGTTTTACTTGAAATCCAAATGAAAATGATTATAAATCAATGAAATTGATGTAAGTATTCATCATCATGAAGATTATAATAGCATGCAATATAACAATAGAGTTGATGTTTGCTGGCATAAATGTGTTTTTGGCCCGACTCTGAACTTATTTTAGCCCGAGCGTAGCGAGGGTTAAACAGTATTCTGAGGAGGGCCAAAAACACATTTATGCCCAAGAACATCAACTGTATCACTATTATATTAACTTTTTAAAGGGCGATTTTTGTATAGAAACACTACAATGGATAAACACTACAGTCGTTCTTCTGATTGGCTAAGATCAAGGTGGGCTAAAATAGATTTTAGCCTGGCAAATTTATCATTTTAGCCCGCAAAGTACACCGCAATGCCCACCAAAGTTAATATAATAAAATATTAGCTACCACACTTCTTTACTAAAACTGTCTTGTATTATTTATATATATCTGACCATACATAATATTAATATTGTCTAAAATCTTTCATTATTTTATAGGGAGTTTGGATTGGAATCCAAGTGACAAGTATTAATTAATCACTGAAATTACTGTAAGTTTTCATCATCATTAAATTTACAAGCATGCAATATTCCAGTGGCATGTATGGAGTTCTACCCCTGTTTAATCACCAGAATATTCAAATTTAAATTATCATGCTGTTGACAATTTCTACTGTCATCCCTGACCCTGGGCAATTAATTTTCACCCTTTTAAAGGGAAAATCATAGGAAATGGACTAGACAAACTATAAACAGAATAAAATGAAAATCTGAAAAGGGAAATTTGCTTTATATCACTATACCCAATACTCAAGGTCAGCAGCAAACCATATCCTGCATGACATGCTCATGTTTGATTTCATTGTTGCATTGATTAATGATTTGGTTATATGCACCATTATTATTATATGTTGATACTGTAGTCCTTCCTTCCAATCCCTCCTCTTCTTACAAATTCAAGTTATCATACTGTACTACATTGCATTGTTTGCTTTGGGACACCATTGTTGTATACATTTAAGCATTTGCAAAAACTGTATTCTGTTGAAAAAGGCTTAGTGGATCGTAATACATACACAGTTTTTCTTCCCCATATAGAAATGATTGATTAAATTACTTTAATTCGAATGAGTAAGCATTTACCTTTAAAATAAGGGGGATTTTCTCTCGGGTAGCAAGCTGTGCCCCGCGCTCTTTAGCTATATTCTGCTCTTGTTGATGTAATATTTTTTGATTTTGTTCAATGATTGTCCCTTGACTTGCCAAAATACGTCGCATGAGTTCCTCATTCTGACCATTGATTGCCATTTTTTAAAAAACTGGTAGCTTTCGTTAAAAAATTAAATGTTAAGTGTATAAAAACTGGCTTGTCAAAACAACTTGAAAATTTTTCCTTCGAGTTTCCCTCTCGAATTCTAGATTTAGCGCGAAATAAATATGAGGCTTCTAATTGGTTGGTTTAGGTCACCTGGACACTTATAGTGTCCCTGAATAGCATCTACTACCCCCGTTTAGCCCTTTGTGTTTCTTTTAAACTCTTGTTTTTATATCAACATCGCTTATAAAAATCTAAAAACAATCATGGCTGAATACAACAACTATATGACCTTGTGTCCACATTGCGAGACCTATTTACCTGCAAGAACTTTCAGGCGAAATAGGGAAGTTTATTTTGACCAAAATTCAAACTCGTGGCAAAGAGATCCAATTTTAGAAGGCAGTAGTGATGATGAAGACAACTTTATTGAGATCGACCAGGTCAGTCCATGTTTCCCTCTTCCATCAAATCATTGCGATAGCAATTATACTGAACCTGACTTGGCTGATGAATTGTTCCGCGAAGAACTGCTTGAGCGTGAGATCTGGGATGATATTTCAGATAATGAAATCGACGAAGACACTAAAATTCCATCCGTTAGTGTCAATACGTCAGATTCTCCTTCCAACCGCACGTTGCTCAATTGTCTAGTTATTTTACTTGCGTTTTTTTGGACCTACTTTCCCATACCGGACAACGCAATGGAGTTTTTGCTTTTGTCGTTGAAACGATTCTTTCAAGCAGCATCTCTTTCCAACAATTGGCTTGCCACATTCTCCTTGGCTTTTCCTGGATCGCTGTACCTTTTTAGAAAAGAAGTAGGCCTGGTAGGTGACAAGTTTACTAAGTACGTTATTTGTCCAAAATGTTCTTCCTTGTATGAATTCGAAGATTGCTACCGAACAGTTGGTACTCGCAAGGTGTCCAAAACCTGTTCCTTTGTTCGTTTTCCAAATTATAGACAATTGCCATGCGTCAACCATGCAGCTCAACTCTGTTGAAAGAGGTAACTCTTAAAGATGGTGGTAAGCGATTATATCCTCATAAAATATATTGTTACCAGAGTGTTATTGCAACATTGCAACAGTTTGTTAGGCGAGCTGGTTTTACCCAGCGATGTGAGTTGTGGAGAAATCGTGATATTCGAACTGCTCATCAAGTTATGTGTGACGTATTTGAAGGACGAGTCTGGAGAGATTTTCAGATGTTCAATGGATCATCCTTTCTGGCATCTCCTCGTAATTATAGCTTTATGCTCAATGTTGATTGGATGCAACCATATGATCACACACCATATTCTGTCGGAGTTTTGTACCTTGTTGTGATGAACCTTCCGCGCAGTGAGCGCTTTAAACGACAAAATATTTTTCTCGTCGGAATCATTCCCGGACCTAGTGAGCCCAAGAATAACATTAACTCATACCTTAAACCACTCGTTGATGAGCTTGTTGTTCTTTGGGAGGAAGGCGTGACCCTACGACATTCTGGCTCACTTATTTTACCAGAACGCTTTCGAGCTGCTTTGTTGTGCGTAGCCTGTGATATGCCAGCCAGTAAGAAGGTTTGCGGGTTCACTGCTCACAACTCTAAACGTGGTTGCAATAAGTGCACCAAAGAGTTCGTTACTGGTGGATTCGGTGATGCAACTGATTATTCCGGATTCAATTCGAGTAGTGGGAGAAATATTGTTGACCATAGGAGGCATGTTGAGGAGATTTTAGCGCAGTTGACGCAGGAATTGCGTAATGCGAAGGAGTCTCTATATGGCGCTAGATATTCCGAACTTCTCCGACTACCATACTTCGACTGCATTAGGTTTACTATTGTTGATCCGATGCATAATTTATTTCTGGGAACTGCGAAACGCATGATGGAATTGTGGTTGGAACTTTCTCTTTTGACACGTGCAGATTTGGAACTTATTCAACAGAAAGTAGACATATGTAATACACCTTCAAACATGGGTCGACTTCCGTTCAAAATAGCCAAGTCGTTTTCTGGATTTACGGCAGAACAGTGGAAAACCTGGGTAACTGTCTTCTCTCCGTTTGCATTGTTAGGTCATCTACCTGGTATAAACATTACAAATGCTGGTTGAATTTTGTTAAAGCTTGTAAAATTCTGTCACGGCCAATGATTAAAATACATGACGTGGGTCTTGCGCATTCTCTGCTTGTAAAGTTCTGTCGTGATGTCGAAAAGTTATATGGAACACAACGCATTACACCGAATATGCATATGCATACACATTTGGCCGATTGTATTCTTGACTATGGACCAGTGTATAGTTTTTGGTTGTTCAGCTTTGAACGGTACAATGGCATACTGGGTAACTATTCGAACAATAATAAGTCAATTGAATTGCAAATTATGAGAAAGTTTTTGAGAGATCAGAACTTGAGAGAACTTGAATTCCCAAAAGAATGTGTGCAGCATTTTAGCGATTTGACTGATAAACTACAACAGCGCGAAGGCCATCAATCTTGTAGCGAAGTAGTTGATAGCAAGCTTGCAATTGATATTCTTCATTTGTGTGATGGTAGGCTTGACATTCGTGATGAGTTATGGTTTACTCTGGATGGTTACTCCATTGGTTTACCTCACGTTATTGAACAGTTAGATTGTGATGAGCACGAGTACCTGAGTGCTGTTTACAAAATATTTCTTCCTGACATACCAGTCGACAACATTCCTTACCTCTACGACAAATACGCGTCGATCGAATTTTCAGGGGAACGATACGGGTCAGAGTTTTCCCGTCTAAGTCGTTTTGCTTACATTTTAGCAAGGTGGGCAGGACGATTCCATGGAGGTGTGGATATGGAAGGTGTAGAGGAAAGACCGGGCATTATCGATTGTTTCGTACGCCAGTCGATTTCGTATCGGGATAAGGTACATTCGTTTTGTTTTGCGCACGTTCGCTGGTTTCAACGGCACCCTGAACGATTTCATTATGGTAATGATGGAGTTACGCCCGAGATTTGGTGCTCAAACTTGTTCGAGAGTTTTGGTCCGGCGTCCTTTATACCCGTTCAACGCATAGCGCGAAATTTAATACCCGGTTATGATAAAGTTGATGACGAAACCGTCTTGTTTGTTATGCCATTGGAAAGGCGAATTCTTCTGTGATTCAGATGGAATTTGGAGGCTAACTAGTTTAAGTCTGACTATAGCACATTCAAATCAATGCCCTTGATCATGGTTCTTCGTAGTGCTTTAAAGTTCGTAATACCGTGCTGACAGAACTGTGACGTATTTAATACCCAGAAATGGGGGCAGATCAGGGTTAAAGTAACACATAATTAACGGCGTTAAGTGGTTTAATACATGAATGCATCCATGCATGCACGCTATATAACCATATGCCCTAGATTATAACCGCTATTTGTATTATCGCGTTATTAATTCGTGTAAGCCCTAATGGATACTGAACAATATTAATTTATAGGTTCCTTGAAAGCTTGCATGTTGAAAACAGTATTTTATCGTACGTTTGTGGAAATACTGCGTGAAAAATTTAATTTTGCAATCCTCTGGGGCCGGTTGTATAACTGCATGTACTGTAGTTAACGACAGAATTGGCCAATCAGAGTCGTGTATTGCTCATTTAACTATGCAAAATGTACTTAAAGAGTTTTATACATCTGGAGCCGGTTGTATAAAGCTCTTAACTACATTTTGCATAGTTAAATCGTAGTTAACTCAGAAATACATGACTCTGATTGGTCAATTCTGTTACTAACTATGATTAAGAGTTTACTACATTTTTATACAACCGACCCCTGGTCCCTGATCTGCAAAATTATATTCACGCAATATTTCTCCAAACGCACGATAAAAAAATTGATTTACTAAATGTAGACTTAAATTTAGTTCTCACTGGAACAAAGATATTATCAATTAGGTAATTTAAGCACTCTGTTTATACTATATATGCTATCCGAATTTGCTTTCTTGGTATACAATACCACCTTATACTAGCAAGAGACCGTATTGCCCGCGTTGCTTCTAAGCAGTTGTTTTGTCAGCCACCGAAAACCGGGTTTTTGGTTAGGGGCTAGGACTTTTGTTACTTAATTATATTCTAAGTTTTAAAGTTTAATATATCCTGGTTCCGGTTTATGGTACATATTGGTTGAACGTTTTTCAGTGGTTAGGCCAGCCTGCCAACTTAGTCCTGCTATTCTCGTATTTTGATGTTTAAAGAAATCAGTAATGATAATAACAATATGTTCCCATTCGATTAATTTTTCAGTTTTTAAACGGATTCATTTAGAGATTTTCCCCTTTTCGAAAGGCTCTCACTTTTTGAAAGTGAATAAAATTCTAGTTGATGCTTTTCTAGAGAAGTCTCGAAACGCTACCCGTAAACTGGATCCAGGGTGTTTTGTCAACATTAGGTTTAAGACGTTGAATCCAAAGTTATTCAACGTTTTATTTAAAAATATAATCAAAGGCCTTGTATGTTTAGGTACATTTGTTCATATAGCGTTTTATTTAATGCATTTTAAACTATTTAAACGTGATTAACGTTGTATTACTTTTCCTGATCTTTGATTCTGACGCCCTTTAGAAATCATACAAATCATCAGCCTTGATACTGCCTCGATTAATTAAGGGTCGTGGTCAAACTTCAGATGAAGAAACGGGTAAGGAAAGTCCAATGGGTGGAGTAATTTTAACGTAGTTGAGTAAACTTTATTTTTCAGCTGTTTTGTTTTTAAACCAAAAAGCTTTGTAGTAGGGTATAGAGAGGCTGCTCTGTTTACTGCTAGGCGCCGAAAACCAGGCCTGCGTAACCCTATGTATAGGTTTCGGCTTTTACTGACGTTTTTGAACGACTGCACTGGTTCTGCTCGAAGATTTTAGTTAAAAATGATAAAAATCCTCGTTTGAAAGCAGCATGTACTTTATTACATAATTATAGTGCTAAGGAACGATTTTGGTATTTTTAAACTGATTGCGTTTGAAGGATATCGTCGATGCGAAGTTTTTTTGAATAGCTTATTCTTTCAAAGGAAATAACTCGGGTCTTTAAAAAGCATGGGTAAACAGGATGTAAGGAGCTCTAGGTTTACTTCCAATAGTCAGAAACAAAGGTGCGAGATCATAGCGGACGCTGTCACTTACAACCGCAACCTGTTTCCAGGATCTAGACCCGTAATAATATAACTGTTAACTGTTTACTTTCCGAGATCATATAGTCCAAAAACCTAATAAAATATATAAATCTAACAAAATTGCACAGTAAAACTTGCCAAAATCCCGAGAATTTCTAAACTTAGTTTGCATAAAGAATAGTTTTATTAATTTAGAACAAGTCATGAGGAAATAACATTAGATATTAAAATATTTTCCCCTTAATTGTGCCACGATTATGTGCCTCTGATCGATATGAAAATCTGCTTAATAGGTATGAAGGAGCCAGTCCTTTTAAGCACGTGAAAGTCATCACTGCATCTTTGAAACGTAACTGACGGGAAGCCAATTTACTTGACGTAACACTGGTGTTAAATGGTCATATTTGCCTTTCGCAGTCACTATTCTTGCAGGAAAGTTGTGTACACGTTGCAGTTTGGCGACATTCTTGTTTCGTGTATTCGCCTAAACAGAAGAAGAGTAATGTACGTAATCTGCTGGATACTAAAGCGTTAGTTTATTATTGTCACAAGGGTATGGTCATCTAGGATATGTTTAATTCGGTTAATTTGACACAGAGATTTCATACATTTCGATACTAAACACCCATCCAATTCCATCCCAAATCGTTTGCAGCGGACAGTGGTTGTAGTTGTTTATCAAGAAAGGACACACTGAAATCTTGTATTCCCTTCAACATTTGTGGTAATCCAAAGCTTTTTTTTTCTGGATTAATAAGCAGACTATTGGAAAAACATGCACCACGTTGCATGCACCACACTGCAATTTTCTGCAAATCATTCCTAAGTTGAGCCTGTGGTAGACTTATTTATAATAAAGAACGACAAGTAGACTTTTGAATAGTCCGCAGAAGATTCCAAAGGGCACGTGCACTTGTCATGAACAGTCGGTAAATGATTTATACAGATGTTAAATAACAATAATGGACTAAGCATGGAGGCCTGAGACACACCATATTCAACCGAGCAAGTATATATCTGACAAATTTTGACCAATTTGACCGACTGTTTCCTTTTAGACAAATAACTCTTAAACCAAGCTATTGTGCGGTAGAAGCACCCATTGAGCGAAGTTTGTTAAGAAGTTCAGATGATTAACGCTTTCAAACGCTTTTGATAAATCTTATCAAGCGACTGTAGTCCATTCCTTTCCATCCATATAGCATCCAAGATCGCATCTGTCAAAAATAGATTTCTGTCGAATGACTCCTTGTCTTACTGCTTTGATGAACGGTAATATAAGGCGTTTTTTCCCTAGTTAAATACTCAGGAAATTGATTTTGCGCGACCACATGGAGCATTTAGCGAAGCTGCTGGGAGCGTGACAGAGGCCGGTTATCATTTAGTATATATTTCAAAGTCTCCTTCTTTTAAAAGTGGTGTGACTTTAACAAGAACAATTAGCGATCTATATCTCTTTTAATGTTGGTAATATAACAGGTAAAGCATCTTTAATCACTCTAAACGATACCTTGTCTATGCTAGGTGCTTTATTTGGTGAAAACGAGTTCACAATCTCATACGTTGATACCGGATAAAAGCGGAATTCGTCCATGTCCTTAGCTAGCCGGTTGTAAACTTTTCGTTCGCCGCACCTTGCGTCCCGCATTTTTACCGCTGATATTTCACGAGGCGAAGCCGATCCCCGCGGCTCACCCCCGGTTTGTGACACATATCGAAAAATTAAATAATTCGATAGATTGAGTTTTTTCAACTTTAATTTATATAACTCGGACACGGACAGGTAGTTACCTTTTTAATGTTCGTTCCTTGTTTTTATGTAGAATTTATTTTTAGCTAAGTTATTGATTGTATTTTAAATTGAGGGCCTACATGAAAAGCACCTATGGGTGATTGTGGCACCCTCATAAAATATTTTGATAATAATAAAAAAATAATAAATAACAGGAACTTCGTGTAATGTCAAGCTAAGCATATATAGTCTGCCGCCTCGCTTCGGCTCGAAAAATAATGTTACTTTAAAACGTCAAAAATCTGTTTCTTTATGACATACCTAATGACTTTAAAGTGGTATTCTGATTCATTCCGAGCAGTTAAGCTTTTTTATAACGAAAAGTAAATTTTTCGGTTTCTAATGTGATATTTCGCAAACTCTGATCTTTTATCAATATTTCGCGCTCTTTATATAAATCTATATCGCTATATAAATTTATATCGCGACTGTATCGATATGTATCGATAATACCAGTATTTAATATGCTCAAACTTATCAAGTAAAGTAGATTGTCTTCCTTCAATGATGTCATCAGGGGGTTCCTTTTATCCCTATCGCCCGGTGACACTCATAACGCTAATCCGCCCCCGCACACTTGCGCTCTAATACTCACGCCACCGATACCCAGAGGTTTACAATCTAATTTAAATTAATCGACAACTATAAAAAAGGTTTTAACGCACTAGAAAAACGCTAAAAATGAAGCCGCGTATAGGTTTCAACCAAATTAATATAAGGTCTTCGTTTAGATGGTTATAATAAGTATAGATATAGTTTATAATAGTAATTGTGATTTGAAAATTGAAATTTAATTTAGGAATCGTTCGAAAATTTAATTCAACAAAATTGCAATAGATTTGCTCTATACAGCAAATTTGACACGGATTTGGTATTATATTTGCTACAGTAATATTTATATGCAAATTTGTGTGCCAATTTGTTGCCAATTTGTTGGAAATATATATGCTAGTAACACATGAAATTTTTATTTTAAGCCCTGTTTACAATTTCTTTGAGGTTTTCCATACTTATTTTTGTACGCTAAAGCATAAAAACCGATTTTAACGAACTTACGAATTTACTAGAGAGCCTGATGAATTTGCTCAAAATTGGCACCTATACGCAAATGTCTTGCAAATTTTGGGATAAATTTGCCACGCTGGCAAATTTGTGGCAAACGTGTTGCAAATTTATTCGGTTGCAAAGATGAATACGCAATGGTTGCAAATTCAAAATACGAAATTTGCACCAAATTTGCATCTGGTGCAAATTTTGTGCAAATCTAAATTTTCGTCCCGTGTAAGGGCATCATTACCTTAAGAATATTTTAAATATTGACAATAATCTATTTTGTCGATTGCATGCACCATCGCTATATTTTCTTCGCAAAGCTAAAGCTGCAATGTCGCTATTTCTGCCGCCATATTTTTTTCATATTAGTTACATATTTTGTGACCATACGATCACATATGCATGTGTTATGATTTTTAACCAGTATAACAAGTCGCTAATTAATACTTGTGATCTAACTAAATTATTGGTGGTCACTATATTCATTCCCCCCATATATTCGACCATCTACATAGTTAACTGTGTAAAAATGCCTAAGCTAACTGCATGAGCCTAACAATAGTGACCTAAAGACATAGAACGCATAAATTAGTGGGATAATTTTCGAAATCTTCATTTCAAACGACCGCGGCAATCCGCAATCCTAAAGGTCCGAAAATCCGTCCTGCAAAGCAACTTAATACTCAACCCCGGCAGCAAGACAAAAGTGCACATTATTTTTACTAAAGCATATAGCAATAGCACACGGCCCATATAGAAACCGAGTTTTTAAATCACAAAGAGTGCAAATATTTTTTTCTGCAAAGCTTATAGCAATGCTGCCGCCCATATAGAAACGACAATGCCAAATGCATGCACAGGGGAGTTTATACTCACCATTTTAAGAAACACCCGATCCTTAACATCTTCGAGACATCTACTTGTGACACAATTTGTGCCTCCTGCTTACAATAAAATTAACTAATCAAGATTTCCCCAGACAGATGATTAAGGCATGCATCAAAGCATCAATCCATTTTGTCTTGCGAAAACTTTTTATATCATATAATTATATATATATTTCAAGGTAGCATCTACCCACATATTTTTTGACAAATGTCAGAAAAGTTTACAAACAATTGTTGTTTCAATGTGAGTAAATGCATCCTATTAAATTGTAACCACAAGCTAACAACTACTCTAACCTCAGCCAAGCCATTTTAAAGGTCTGGCAACCTTTCATGTCATGTTTATTCGGAATGATTGGATGATCGTGGCCCAACTCGATTCCACCGGCCATGGCAAGTAATCTAAAGGATTATATTGCAGTGCGCATTTATATCCGGCTCCATTTTACTCGCGTTAGCATATATACATAAAATGCAATTGAGAACGCCTTGTTATACAATTGCATGATCATCTATATGAAATCTTACTTCGAATGCGTGTCATATTTCGATATATGCATGGATCAATAGAGAGCTACAGTTTAGCCAGGCAAACACACTCAAGGAAAAAAAACTTTAAATCGAGCCAACCGTAATACGAATTCTGTTGATGATTTCATCGATAAGCCTGATTTCAATGCTGGGAGGGAAATAATTGCAAGCGCGCCTAATAAAGTATGCCCAGTCATGACTTGCCTTATATAATAGCTAATGTTTCGTATAGTCTCATACCTTTATACTTTATATGCAGGGGTAAAACGCCTTGACTTCTCCATATAGATGTTAATATCCAGCAAATATTTGGTTTAGTCTTCGCGTAATTACTGGTAAAGATCTTTACCCGCGCGCTCATATACGCATAAACAGTTGATAGGCGCCATTTCAAATTTGTTCATTTTGCCGCTCTAGCTGGCAGGCTTCAAGGTGCAATGACCATGCATAATTGCAATTTAATATCCGGAATGTAATTTCCTAATAAAGGAGCCCAAATCAAAATTAGTGAATATTTTCCTGTTGCCCAAGCAGCTGATATGTTGTCCAAGCAAGATAAATTCTAATGTTCGTTTTCTGATGAAGTATGGCGAAATATATATAAGCGAAATATCCGAAAGGTCAAACTTAAATGTTTGTACACGTTAGCTTGGCAACTTGCCCTTGGGCTTGGGCCAGTTGTGCGCAAGGCTGCACGCACTTGGTTAAAACATAGCGCTAAACTCAATCTCACAAAACACGGAATTTGTAGACGGCGTCTTTGATGGTTTATGCTAGTTAAATATCAACAAAACTTAAATGGTATAATATAGATCATAATTTCTGTTTTGTTATATTTTTCACACGGGCCACAGCTCTAATTATGTTGACCAGATGATATTTTGTGCATTATCAAAGCCTATAGGCTAAATTTCCCTGAGCAATATTATGATGTTCATTGTACGACACTCTTGTTTTTTTATTGTAATAAACAATGTCACACAATGAACATCATTGATATAGCTTCATTACTTTCATACAGTCTCTATGATTTGTACGATTTGAGACTTTTCCGCGTTCCACGTTTCCGATTCGAGGAGCTAGTCGAGAGAAATCAAATCACAACCAAAATATAGCTACATGCATGGGGAGTGAATTGTGCTGAAATGTGTATATATATATCAACATATATGAAGTAATTTTTTTGTGAATTAAGAGTCTAAATAAACATTTACAATGCATGAGTTATATTTATGCCATAAGTTATATTTATGCCAATTGATACCTTTCAACATGCCAGCAACAATCGAGCCAGATGGCTTAGATCTGGTGAGACAAATATACCCTTTTAAGGAAATAAGACAATTTTGCAAGCGGGGCACTGCTCCAGTTTTAGACTAGATGCACGCGTCATATTTAAATTGCTTGGATATTCATGCAGTGGCATAACGAACAGAGGATGGGGTCTTGAGATACTTGGTACTGCCGGGTCCCTTAATTCGCTGTTTGTCATTGATCACGTTTTGCTCATATACTATGATGTTTCGTTATCTATTCTGGCCCCCAATAACTGGGGAACCTTATTTTAGTTCTCGTCCTAACCCTACCGAACGCGCGTTAGGTCACTGTATTTATGTCTTCAAATATTAGCTAGGGTATTTCAATTGTTGTATATAATTTGCATGTCAGACTGCATTAAAGACAACGAGCTGAAATGCTGAACCGCATTCTCGTCCTAGGATGCGGTCCTTTATTTTGAATACATTTTAATCAGTAGCTGCTTCGGACGGAGGCCCTGCTATCAGATTATCAGATGTAAATAAATTAGCTTAAATTTATCGCACTTTGTAAATAAATTTACAAGTGCGATAATATGTAACACGCAAAATCCCTCAATTTACTGATTTTAAAATCTGGTTTTGTCTGTTTACATACATTACAGACTTCCGACAATTATGCAACTTAATTAGCACCTTGCCAAGGCATATTATGGCTCGTAATGCTGTAATATATGGCTTGCGACGTTGTTTGTGCGCGCGGTGAACTTTGGCTTTATGGAAGCTACAGAAGTATATTAAAACACAAATTCTAACCATTCAGTGCATTACCGAAGCACAAAAACGATAAATTTTTAAAAGAAAGCTTATAACGTGAAATTTGTCGCTAATGAAATAAGAGCACGCAAAGCATAAACCAGAACATGAAGCGCAAAAAAGCATTCGATTAGGCTAAAATGATATAACCCTACTATTTCCTTTACAAGCCTTCTACTAAGGAACTGAATACATTTCTGGGAGTATTTCTGTGTAACACATTCTGCGCTTCTTCTCTAAAGTTGTAACATTGCAAATGTTTAATCGAATGTTGAACCAAATCCAATGCGATTGAACGAAATTCCGGCAAACGTTTCAACGAACGGTAAATTCAACCGTTGAACGCTTTTGGACCAATTTTCGAACGATTTTTCCTAAGCGTTCGAACGGGCAATTTCGAACGATGAACGATCTCGAAAATCATTTCAACGAACGCTTGAAGCGTTTGAACGGCAAACGAACGGATAACGAACGATATTTTTGAACGAACGAAATAGCGTAAACGTATGTTTTCCCGTGGAAGGTCACATATGTTAATGTAGTCTTTACATATGTGATGTCAACAGTTATTTAACACAAATGTTCGCCTATACTCGCGCGATTCTTTGACGTTCATATGGTAACCGTATTTCTTGTTTCGCATAGGTGGCTTGTTTGAGTAAAAACGAGCTAGTACACTGGCTAGTACACTGTTGGCTTGTTCTCCCTGGATTTCCTGTTTTACTTGCTCTCATAGATATTTAATGGAATATTTTTCCATAATCGCGGGTTAGGACGCGCAGTCAGCAATCGGGCCATCGGGCCTAATAGTGCCATATAAGGCCACATAGGGCCCAAACGGGCCTATGAGCATATGCTCATAAATGTTCATGAAAAGATGCTCATCTGCTCAATGAGATATTTCAGGCCCAAGCTCCTCAAAGGGAGGAAAAAGGGGTATGGCGAATGCAAAAATGTATGCATTTTTAGAGGGAAATATATATTGGTGTTATGGACAACGCGATGCTTGGAGCATAAATTAAGACACGGTTAACGCTTGTAACAATATAATAAAGTAGAACAATTTTACAAATATTTTAAACATATTGTCCGGGCACTACACTGTTTTCTTGTTTAGATCGTTTGACTTTGTCTTCCTTAAGCAAGAGTTTGCGTTGACAAGCCCGGACTTTTCCGGGGCTAATACGGGGCTAATAAAATACCTGACCCACGAAAAAATGAGCCAATTATTATTAGGAATTTGTTGAGCAATCATCTTAATATGCGTCGCACGCGTAGGAACTGTCCTGTATTTGGCTGTGGTAGTATAAATTTAGCAAGGTTAGCAAATCATCTCGACCAAGTACACGGTATGAGCACAGAGGAATACTGCGCACTGCGCAAAAGGTGAAGTCCGCCATGTTTTTTGCTTCGAAAAGATGGCGGCGAAGTTACCGAAAAATGACGAACCAGTCCTCCAGGAATTATAATATAGCTCAGTGTTTTGCACCCAAAGTTCTTACTGCAGATATATGTGGGAACATCTAAGGTCAACAAGTCCCACAGTTAGTTGAAGTAGAGTAGTACATGAACTGAAATACGTCTCCAATATTACTCCTATAGCTTCGACGATGTCCGGAATGCACTATCACTGTAACCTATGCATTAACTTTACATGTCAAACTCTTCGCTCGTTGATCAATCATCTCGGTCGGGTTCACAAGAGTGATCGGGATTTCCATGCGCTATGTGGCATTAATGAATGTCCACGTACGTACACGAACTATTTCTCTCTGCGAAACCATTTTGTCAACAAGCATAGTCAAGTACTTCAAGCAGAGGAAGTTGTTGAACGAGATCCACGTGCCAACAACGAGGGAGATGAACTTGACGTTTATAATGGTAAAAACGATGACGATGATTTTTTGTCTTTGTTTGCGAGGTCGAGAGTAATCAACGATCAAATGTATTGGGCTTAATCAAGGTCAAAGAGGAAGGCAAGGTACCCCAAACGATTGTCAATTCGATGGTGCAACATACCACCCAGATTGTCGAGAACAGCGTCGATGCACTTCAGTCTGGTCTCTAGCAATGTTTATCGAATGCGGGTTTGTTTACCAAAATACGCATAAGTTTGTTTACCAAAAGTTGTTCAGTACAGTCTGTATATATATATATATATATATATATATATATATATATATATATATATATATATATATATATATATATATATATATATATATATATATATATATATATATATATATATATATATATATATATATATATATATAGTTGTTTCAACTCTAAGGGTAGTTTCGACTGGGGTCAAAACGACTCTACAATAGAGTCTTGTTACTCTACCAAAAGGTAATGTTACTCTTCGAAGGAGTCAATTTGACTCTAATTGCAAAGAGTAACCGAACTACGAAAATTACCGTTTCGTCTAATTTATAATTATGCAAACGTTGTTTTGTTGATTTTACTGGTTGCGCCCAATCACACTGATCAGTGATCACACACGGCAATAATTTTCAATTTCACTGAGGCAAACAGTTATACAGTATTTATATAATCATGCACATGCACAGCAAAATCGAGAATTCTTACCTAGAATAATGTTCTTGAGAAATTCTTATTTTAAGCAAAAGTTTGCTCAAAATAAGTAAAAGGGGATAAATTATTCTTATCAAGAATGAATTTTACTTGAATAAGTAAACTTTTTTTAAGCAAGAATAACCGTTTCTTAAAACAAGTAAATGTTCTAGCTTGTATTCTAACTAATAATTTTGGTATTCTTAAAACAAGGAAAGCGTCTTTGTGGATTCTTGGCAAGAAACATTGTTAACTTAAAACCGGCAATCAAAAACGCTTGTTGCCAATTCACTTGCCAAGAATACTAATTTCAAACAACCAATTTATTTCAAAACAACCAAGAATATAAGAATATTTTTACATTCTTACTAAAACATTTAATAACCGAGCAAAGATTCGCAAGTTTCGTTTCATATGCAGACGAAATGAAGGTTTTAATGCCTATTTAAGCATTCTGAATGGACGTAGTTCGTTTCTTATGAAAATATATATTTTAAACTTCGCTAACTGCCAACTGGCGGAAAGAACTGTGGATTATTGTGGATTACTGTGGATAGGATTTACTGGACATTATGTCGCAAAATTTCCTGCAGAAGATTGCGCAGATTGTTTTAAAAGTGGCTGGGAATCTCAGTCTTCTAAGAGGTAAGGATTTAAAATTATACGCGCAAACAGACGAAAGCTATTTTTGAATTTGCCGCGTAAACAGTAAACGTATTTATAAACAATAAACAGATATATTCACAGTTTTAATACTCATCATTCCCGATAAATGAACGACGTTTATATATAATATTATAACGTGGTTATACTATAGGCACTATGCCATAAAAAGTGTACGTGATATTGACGTTAGCTATAAAACCATGGTCAAATTTTAGCTGAAACATTTGTACTCAATCTTAGGATCATGATATACTGAATCTTGGTTACTGGATATACATAAGTTTTGATTAAGAATTAGGATGAAATAACTGTTATATTGCCTTTTAAATTTTTTTATATGCATTCTTAGATGGTGGATTAACAAGTGGTGATGTTTATGTCTAAACCTGTAATGAAAGAGGTCTCATTGGAAAGTAATATCTGTGGTAAGTAATGCATTATAAGGAATTGTGCAATGCTGTTAGATTATTCACCTAAGCATATGGCTTAGTTTTTAATGTATAATATAATATACCGGTAATTATATACTTATTGACCAATTGATTATATACTTATTTATCATGTAATAGATAAAAGGAAAAATCATTGACAGCTTACCAGATGACTACCCTTTATGCCTAATTTTATATCTGTCAGAGCATGCAAAACTGTGCATAGCATCCCCAATCATATATTTCACACATATTATGCACTGCTTAGTTTCTTTAACATTTGTTATCTTAACTCTGATTTCTCAAGTATGCTTGCTTTTTTGTTTTATTAGGAACATGGATTGAGGTAGTGAGCAAGAAATTCAGTGGAAAATTTGCTATACCAATGGTTAATTGGACCCACAGTGTTTCAGCACTTAATTTTCAAGGAAAAAAATACTCCAGGTGATCTTATAAATATTTTCATGTTTGGCATGATATACAAAATTTAAGAACAGCTGGTCAATAATCAAAGGGAAACATTGCTCAGGAATGAATGACTTTAGCTTATGTGTAATAATTGAAGACATGCAGTGAGTTTGCATAGATGTGTTTGTCTTCTTCCATGAATATTTTTATTCAACTACTTCTGGGTTCATACAAGGGCTTAATTTCATTATCTGAGCTCTATCGGATACTTTCCTAAACTTGCCAATTGGCAATTTTTAATTAAGTCCTTGAAAGACTTGTTTATTTGAGCAAGGTATTGCACAAACCTAGCAGTACTTTGAAAAAACTATTTCTGTCAGATGTAAATGTATGGCATTTATATATTTAGTATGGCCACTAAATAAGTAGTTTTAATATTTTGAACTAAAATAATGTATAAGAATAATGTATCTGTGATGTTTTCTTTTGTCTAAAAATTTTGTACTTATTATAAGTAAAATTATTCTTGTTTTAAGTAGTTTTTTTCTTATTTGTAACATTCTAGGTAAGAATTGTGTGAGTAGGTTCCTTAATATACAATAATAATTTTGCTTATTTCAAGCAATGTGTTACTTAAAACGAGTATTTTTTCTTTAGAAAATTCTTGTTGCAAGAATTGTTTTTCTTAAAATGAGATTCCAGGTAAGAATAATATTCTTGCCTGGATTCTTGCCAAGAATAATATTCTTACTATACTGACAAGAACAATTTTACTTGTTTGTATTTTTTTTCTTAAAATAAGACTCACGATTTTGCTGTGTGCATGTATTATGGATTTGGCTTGATTTACATGAAATTAGGTTATAAATTATACAGGGACTGAAAAGCGTAAACATGCAGTGCTTCCACTTCCAACTCTAGGCCTTTATGTAATGTGATTTATTTACGCATAGATATATTGCCAGGCATGAATTTTGCATACCCTTTCCGCAGCTCAGTTTTCTGAGCATCAATAATGACACATTAAATTTTTACGCCGTTTTGGGATAATTTTGGCTAGGAGTAATGGTTCTCCTAGCCGCTTTATTTCTGTTAAACAAAACGATATTTATTAATACATTGCATTAAAATTCCAAATAGTTACGCTCAGAAAAGGGTGGAGGCAAATTACCGCCAGCACCTGTAGATACGGCCTACGACCATCACTAATTGAGATATAACGTTCCTCTCTCTATATATATCAGCTACGGTAAATCGTCCAATGTACATAATTGTTAGCGGAGGCTTTGGGGAGGAGGTGGGTTCAACTTTAAAGGAGATCTGTCTTTCGCGATGTCACGCTTAAACGACCGTTTATGGTTGGGTATTCGGTCTTGTTAGTTTTCGATTGCTGCTGGCCATTGACCACCTTTCCATATTGCGTGCCATCCATTACCTGTCGGTCTTTAGATAGGACAAAGCCCATAATATAAGATTTTAATTATCGTCGGCAAGGCGTATCCCCTTGGGGGTACACCTTGCCTTAATAGTCTATTTATAAAATCACATTACATAAATTTCTTATTTCCTTCGTAAATATTTTGTTTTATGTAATGTGATTTATTTACGCATAGATATATTGCCAGGCATGAATTTTGCATACTCTTTCCGCAGCTCAGTTTTCTGAGCATCAATAATGACACATTAAATTTTACGCCGTTTTGGGATAATTTTGGCTAGGAGTAATGGTTCTCCTAGCCGCTTTATTTCTGTTAAACAAAAGATATTTATTAATACATTGCATTAAAATTCCAAATAGTTACGCTCAGAAAAGGGTGGAGGCAAATTACCGCCAAAACAACGAAGCAAAGCAAGTTGACCCCACCCCAAGGAAAGGGATGCATGCAGAAAGTTTCAGAAAGTTTCGTAATACATTAATACAGGATCAGCGGTCTGCGCGACCGTA
This sequence comes from Dendronephthya gigantea, assembly GCF_004324835.1. Lineage (NCBI taxonomy): Eukaryota > Metazoa > Cnidaria > Anthozoa > Malacalcyonacea > Nephtheidae > Dendronephthya > Dendronephthya gigantea. The sequence goes on along the minus strand of NW_021163528.1, from coordinate 12,150 downwards.
TAAACGAACATGGGCAAAAAGGCACTTACAAAGCCCGTTAAAAGGCATAGATTATCGCCCTTGCTGATAATCTACACTTAACTGATATTAGTTTAGCAGAGTCACAATATTACCGCGCCCAGAAGAAGCTTCTCCATCACCCTGTTATAAGCACTTTATTTCCCCCCCCCGGAATGCAAACGATCGCCCTTGCTGACCATGTGCAAGCTGAAGAAGAAATAAAATAACCGCACAATTCGAGCAGAAAACTCCCCGCACGTTTTACGCTCGAAAATTCATCCAAACTATGTTGATAGGGAAGAAAAACGTATATATTTGAGGAATGCGTTCGATTTCCAACGCCCCATAGTTCGAATTTGGGCATCAGAGTGCCCGTGTTCAGCTGCGTGGGAAGCGGCGCCTATTCGAAATGAATGAGACTTATATTTGGAAGTATCGAGTCCACAGAAGCGGAAAGCCTTTTTAAGAAGATTGGCAAACTCGTCACACGAGACTGGAATGCCCAGTTGTGATAGAAAAATAGCTCCGGGCTGGGTACCTCGCAAAATCATGTACTCCTCTAATAAGCGAACAGGACAGCATGCCGTTTGCCTGTAAATTTCCAAACTGAAAGGTCTACTGTTATAATTGTGCTTGAAGTCCTCGAAAGTCAACCTTATGCCTGCAACCCGGCCATCATCGGGAGATATTTTGGAGAGTTGTCGCAATTGAAGGGGTTGTTATTTGACTTCTTAGTTATTTCTCCAATTCTCAGGAAACGCGAAAATGCTAAAGAGCACATTTCCCGGAATTGACATATTTGGTACGGTGACCCAGCAATATGAGGCGCAGCCTCAATAAGACGATTGAGAATTGGTAAAGTTATAGGCAACCTACTATCTAAGCGGAAGCCTTTCTTACCATACCCCTTTAAGATTTGCGTTACGTAGAAAACTCTCGTTAGATCCGGTAGATCGGACATGCGATGAGTATAACCAAGTGCAGATACATAAGTGTTAACTGTTGAAGAGGCGTACTTGAGGTCAAATAAGTACGCTATGAATAACGCAACGACTGAGGGCGACAAAGGCAAAGTGAACGATCCCTCATTAAAAATTGCCACATGAAATTGCGTAAAAAGTGCCCATGCCCGTTTATAAGTCGGCACTGAAGAAGGTTGCAAGCTACTTTGAGCTAATTGAGAAACTATAGTCGCCAATTTTCCGGCAGCAGGTGAAAGGGAATAGGCGTTGGAGCTCGATGCATGTCGGCCGGCGCCAATTGTGAAAATTTTTGGAGCTGTAAACGAGACAAACAATCAGCTAGGACATTTTGTTTACCCGGTATATGCTTTGCTTTGAATAAAATATTGTATTCTAAACAAACTAAAACCATCCGGCGAACGAGTGTCATGATATAAGAATCCTTTGATGTTTGCTTATTAATAACAGACACCAAAGCTTCATTATCCGTGAGAAACAAAATACAATGATTGCGCATTTTTGATCCCCATAAACACAGGCTGAGGACAATCGGATATAGCTCTAGAACGGCAATATTGTAACTCCGCCAGTCAGTTGGCCATGCGCCATAGCACCAGTCGCAACCAAACAGGGCCCCAAAACCAATACTACCCGAAGCGTCAGTATATAAATTCAAATGGGAGTTATTACGCCAATGGTTGTGCAAAAAGAATGATTTGCCGTTGAAATTCGACAGAAACGTTTGCCAGACACGAAGATCATGTTTCACACTTTGCGTTAAGCGAATAAAGAAATGAGGGTGTGAAATGCCACGCGTTAGATCAATTAAGCGTCGCAGGAATGCGCGACCTGACGCATAATGACCGAACATGCGAAATTAAGTAATCCAATTAAGGACTGAAGTTCTTTGAGTGTAACCTTTTTACGAATTAAAAAGCGTGCGATAGATTGAACACATTTCTCGATTTTATCCATCGGCAATCGGGCCTGGAATTGTATTGTATCTAATTCAATCCCAGCGAACGTTAAGGTTGTTGAGGGACCCATGGTTTTTCCCGGTGCTATAGGCACGCCAATGAAATCACAAAGAGCAATGAATACTTGTAAGTTTGTTTTACAAGCAGAATAATCCGGTGCAACAAACAGGAAGTCGTCGAGCAAATGAAGGAGTTTGCCGATGTTAAGCCTTTCCCTAGCGATCCATTCGATAGCCGCACTAAAAATCTCAAAAGTGCGACACGAACTGGAGCAACCCATTGGCATTGCCCGGTCGTAATAATACAAACTCCGCCATTTTATGCCTAAGAGGTGATAATCCGCTGGGCTGATAGGAATGATTCGAAAAGCATTTTTTATATCTGTTTTCGCCAGGAAACAACCACGGCCCGCTTTTTTAATAAGTTGAATAGCGTCGTCAACGATAGCGTACCGCACAGATGTTTCGAAATCGGGTATACCATCATTAACCGATGCTCCCTTTGGAAACGATAAATGATGAATCATGCGAAAATCACCCGGTTGTTTTTTAGGAACCAGGCCCAAAGGCGAAACACGAAAATTTGGAAAAGGCGGATAATTAAATGGCCCAGCAAGGCGAGATGCCTCTAACTCTTTCGTTAATTTTTGGTCAACCGCTTCTGGTTTGTCAAGAGCAGACCGTAAATTTATTGCTTCAAACGACTGTTCTGTGCCAGAGAAATGAATGCGAAAACCCGAAGTAAATCCGGAAATTAGTGTATCAACAATACTTGGATTATAACCTTCTAACAATATTTGTAAATTATGAAGTTTTACGGGTGTTGCCAACGGACGTTGTTGAAATAGGCCTAGGCGATCGATCAGTGGGAGATGGTCTGTTGTTGGCACGAAAATTACAATTCACGGCACGGTGCGATCCGTTGCATTTAAAACAAATGTGCTTGAAATCACAACCGGCACAAAACGTTCCGCGATGAAACTTAAAACAATATCCCCGAGGAACAGACACTTTTGAAGGGTGGCGCGTATGATTGCTGCCTTGCGTGTTCGGCTTAGAAGTAGTGGGATATTGACATTTCAACCATAACTCCCAGTGAACAGTCGCCCAGGGAACCCGCGTGGCCTGTGTTTGGCGCAAAAATCGAAAATTCTCATCGTAGTAAAACCAATTATGACCCCTATTGGCCAAATCCTGGATGATTTGACAATATTTCATGAGCGCGGGGGACTCATGGGGGTACCGTTGTGTATAAATGGAAACAAAAATATGAAACGAACGAAGCCAATCGCTAATAGTTTTCACCCTTTTGGATTTCGCAGTCGGCTCAAGGAGAAGAGAAGCAGGTTGACCGTTGTCAGAGGTACGTACACTAATCTCGTATTTAGCGGCCGCGTCTGGGCCACCTGACAAAGTACTTATATCGACAAACTCCTCATTCCATATTTTAAGCTTTATTTTATCCGGAATCCGCGAATCAAGAGGCAAAGCGGCAGAGTGGAACGATTCCCGTGGACCCGGGGCACTTGAACATTGAAGAGAAAAAGGAGTGGTCTGACCTGTAAGGTTTTCTTGTATGGACGTGAGCCGTCGTTGACCAAGAATCTGCATTGGGACCCTGGGTTGAGATTTCGATTCCGGAGGTAGATCCGTTGGGGCAGACGCCATTGTGGATGTGGAAGACGCAGAGGTTGGTAAGAAACCAGCTAGCTTTTGCGAGACTGCTCGGTAACGGAAGACACCAGCGTTGAGATAAGCTCACTCGAAAGAGAGGGCAAAGTCGCTTGACTCACGGGCACAGTTGACGTTGACGGGGCGGCACCAACAGATACAGCATTGGACGAACTTCGAGTTCGACGAGATGTTGTTGGTTGGTTCTGAACAGACTCTCGCAAAAACGGCTGATGGAGCGGCGACACGCTTAGAACGACGTACGGGTGGCATTCTAAGAAATAAAACTTTAAAAGCAGAAATAGATACTTATGGCGTAATGAGTTTTTAGATAGTAAAGCAACCGCACCCAAATTTTGTCGTTGTGCGAGAAATAAAACTATCCCCCGTAATTGGCGAACATTCAATAGTGAGGATTCGTCCGTTATTTGTCGTAATTGAAAATTGGAACTTGTGAAAGAATGATTAGAAAATCAAACATCAGCAGGATGAACATGGCAGATCCGAAGATCGCCGCACCGTTCACCCTATGGCCAACAAAACTAACAAAAAGTGTGAGAACTCTCATACAGATGAGAGATAAAGACAAAATCAAACGTCAGCAGGATGAACATGGCAGATCCGAAGATCGCCGCACCATTCACCCTATGGCCAACAAAAAACTCAAAAAAGTGTGAGACCTCTCATATAGATGAGAGATAAAGACAAAATCAAACGTCAGCAGGATGAACATGGCAGATCAGAAGATCGCCGCACCGTTCATCATATGGCCAACAAAACTCACAAACAGTGTGAGAACTCTCATATAGATAAAAGATAAAGATATAATAGATAAAGGCGCTAAAGCGGTATTTAAGAAGTAATCACGAGTAAAGTTTGTCAAATGTCAAGGTTATATTATAAAAGTAAATGTAATGTACGACAGCTTGTTATATATATATATATAATAAGAATAATAAGAATAATATATAATAAGAATGCGTTTTAGTAATAATCCCACATTAGTAATATAATACAATAACATCACATCTTCATATCATGAATAAAATCTCTTTTATGTTTGTGTGTTGGTTTCCTTCCTCCTTTTAAACCAGCCATTGTCCAGTCCCAAGCCTGGAATGAGAAATCGGTGAGGGGAAGGAAATTATTGTATGTAGCTAAAGTGGAATTGATCATGGTAAGCAATAGTAATATGATGTCCTGCTTGTAGCTCCTCATACTATCTCAGTAAATTTAAATTTAAATAAAGCACGCTTCGGCTTGTGCACTCTTGATTTGCTATAACAACCTTTCTAAATTTTGATATTAAGTACGCTTAGGCTTGTGCACTCTCGTTATAGTAAATTCTGTATGACAGTCGCGACTGATTGTCCCGCTCATGTGAATAACACGTGAATGCGTTTTAGTAATAATCCCACATTAGTAATATAATACAATAACATCACATCTTCATATCATGAATAAAATCTCTTTTATGTTTGTGTGTTGGTTTCCTTCCTCCTTTTAAACCAGCCATTGTCCAGTCCCAAGCCTGGAATGAGAAATCGGTGAGGGGAAGGAATATTATTGTATGTAGCTAAAGTGGAATTGATCATGGTAAGCAATAGTAATATGATGTCCTGCTTGTAGCTCCTCATACTATCTCAGTAAATTTAAATTTAAATAAAGCACGCTTCGGCTTGTGCACTCTTGATTTGCTATAACAACCTTTCTAAATTTTGATTCTAAATTTTGATAATATATTATATATATATATATATATATATATATATATATATATATAATATATATATATATATATATATATATATATATATATAGATAGAGAATTTTATAACATTTTAGTTGCTTGAAGAATGGCCCCCCGATAACTTCGGTATAATTTATATTGCCCGATTCGATTAAAATGGACCCCGTCAGGTAGAAATGGCGTCACGGAAGGTCGTATAAGCCATGGTGTGTCCATAAAAACACTCTCGGGACCTTCTCTAAAACTACCTGTAGATAATTGTTCAGCATTAAACGCTGCTTTTCAAAAAGAGGGTTGTTCTTTCGCGGGGAAATCATGCATGCGCATACCAATTTTACGTGATATTGATCCAGCAATAAAGCAACCAAGTCGTCAATGCGTGACCCGACTGTTTCGGGCCTTAAGGAGGACAAATCGTTCGTGCCTATCTCCAGAATAACAATATCTGGGGCACACCGAGAAACTACGCCTAAATCAAATTTGCGAATCTTCTTCACTGTTCTACCCCCTATACCGTGTAGAGAAACTCTCGCTGTGCCCTTGAGTTTAAAGGTTGGGCACATGCGAATATCCCGTTTATGTTTCAGGTCGCACTGTAGGCGACGAACAAATGAGTGTCCCAGGACCAAAACTTTTGGGGGTACCATTGTGTATTCGTAGCTACTATCTATATGTATATCAATATATAAATATATAGAAAAACAAGTAGAACACTTCTGTAAATACCTTTCAACTTTAAAGGAGATCTGTCTTTCGCGATGTCACGCTTAAACTGACCGTTTATGGTTGGGTATTCGGTCTTTGTTAGTTTCGATTTGCTGCTGGCCATTGACCACCTTTCCCATATTGCGTGCCATCCATTACCTGTCGGTCTTTTAGATAGGACGCAAAGCCCATAATATAAGATTTTTAATTATCGTCGGCAAGGCGTATCCCCTTGGGGGAACACCTTGCCTTAATAGTCTATTTATAAAATCACATTACATAAATTTCTTATTTCCTTCGTAAATATTTTGTTTTATATTATACTGTACAATCATTCACATGATGGTTATAGTCGGTGCAAACACGCAGTTTGCTTGCAACTGCACATACCATTGTTGTTTTTGGAACTTAAAATTTATGCCAAGAGGATTTACTCGTTGTGATGTTTAATATTGGAGATAAGTTGTTTTTTTTAATTACATTGTACTAGATTATATATTTACATATCTATAGAGTATATGTTTACTGTTTAAATATTCATTAAATCAGTATCATATTTAACATTTACATATAACCCAGTGGCACCAATAGGGCTAGTAACATGCTATGGAAGAAATGTTGCAAACACTTTTTAGAAACAGATTTTAAATGATTTTTCCATAGGTTTTCGCACTTTGTATACATGATAATGTTCGCTTAATTCTACTGTTTCTAAAACTTCAATATATATATATATATAGTACTATAAGGTATCATAAAGTACTACGAATTACTTATATAGTAAATAATCACCAAAACGTTTAGGAGGCCAACACTGCCTTCTTGGTTTAGGCGATAGCTATCCGTTTTGACGCGAAACTTCACAGTCACGACCGCTGGACTCGATTTCTTCAACAACTGTTTCCGAGACAACGTGTCCGCGATGTTTTCTGGACCCGGAAGATACTTAACAGTAAAATCATAATTCTGCAATCTCAGAACCCACGTTTCGACTCGTGCAGAGGGCCTATGGGTTTTGGAATAAATCACTTCTAATGGTTTATGGTCTGTCAAAACCTCAAAGTGAATCCCGAACAAATACACATGAAAACGCTCACAAGCCCATACTATACTTAATGCTTCTTTCTGCGTCTGAGAATACCGCCTTTCCATGTCAGAAAGAAATCTACTAGCATATGCCACAACCTTCATTACATTTTGTTGCTTTTGCACAAGCACTGCACCAAGACCAACAGGACTAGCATCTGAGATTATCGACGTTTCTGCATCTTATCAAAAAAAGCCAATGAATCAGCGGTAGACACGTATTCTTAAGCTCTTGAAACACCTTATTCTGTTCATTTCACAAACAAAAGGTGTAGTTGTCCTGGTTAACTTCCGCAGGGGTTCAGCCGTTATAGCTAAATCTGGAATGAACAGACTACAGAAATTTACCAGACCAATAAAACTCCGAACTTCAGAGGCTGTTTTCGGCTCCGTAGCATTCACCACAGCCCTGACTTTCTCCTCAGTGAGCCCAATTGTAGTGTATATGCCTTGTCTCTGATACGGATTGATACAGATTGATCTAGTCTTCATAAAATGTTTTATTCTCTGTTTTATTCTATGTTACAGCATCATCCAGCAAGCCAACAACGCTGCTAATTACGCATGCATATTTATACCTTACAGCCTAATTAAATATTCAATATATATATCACATAGACTACAAGATCTGGAGCTGAACGCCCATGGTCATTTAATTTACTTTATCCTTTTCACAAAGTTCATAATGAAAAACGGTTATGGTAGGATTCGAACCATCGATTTAACACTTCGGAGACCATTGTTTTCGCCACTAGACCACAAGGTCTTGTGCTGAACGGTTATGGTTATTTAATTTACTTTATCCTTTTCGAAGTTCATAATGAAAAACGGTTATGGTAGGATTCGCACCATCGATTTACCACTTGGGAGACCATCCTCCTCGCCACTCGACTACAAGGTCTTGTGCTGGATGGCCATGGTTATTTAGTTTTCTTTATCCTTTTACGAAGTTCATAATAAAAAAAGCTTTTGGCAGGATTCGACCCATCGATTTAACACTTGGGAGACCATCGTCTTCGCCACTAGACCGAAGGTCTTGTACTGAATGACCCTGGTTATTTAGTCTACTTTATCCTTTCACGAAGTTCATAATAAAAAATAGTTTTGGCAGGATTCGAAACATCGATTTAACACTTGGGAGAAAATTGTCTTAGCCACTTGACCACAAGTTCTTTGGGTGAACGGCTATGTTTATTTGATCTACTTTACTGTTTTAACGAAGTTCATAATGAAAAAGGGTTATGGTAGGATTCGAACCATCGATTTACCACTTGGGAGACCATCTCCCTCGCCACTAGACAGCAAGATCTTGTGCTGAACGGTAATGGTCATTTAATTTATTTTATCCTTTTAACGAAGTTCATAATGAAAACGGTTAAGGTAGGATTCGAACCATCGATTTAACACTTGGGAGACCATCGTCTTCGCCTCTAGACCGCAAGGTCTTGTGCTGGATGACCATGGTTATTTAGTTTACTTTATCCTTTCACGAAGCTCATAATAAAAAATGGTTATGGTAGGATTCGAACCATCGATTTACCACTTCTGAGACCATTGTCCTCGCCACTAGACTGCAAGATCTTGTGCTGGATGGCCATGGTTATTTAGTTTACTTTATCCTTTTACGAAGTTCATAATGAAAACGGTTATGGTACGATTCGAACCATCGATTTAACACTTGGGAGACCATCGTCTTCGCCACTAGACCGCAAGGTCTTGTGCTGGATGACCATGGTTATTTAGTTTACTTTATCCTTTCACGAAGTTCATAATGAAAAACGGTTATGGTAGGATTCGAACCATCGATTTACCACTTGGGAGACCATTGCCTCGCCACTAGACAGCAAGATCTTGTGCTGGATGGCCATGGTTATTTAGTTTACTTTATCCTTTTAACGAAGTTCATAATGAAAACGGTTATGGTAGATTCGAACCATCGATTTAACTTGGGAGACCATCCGCCTCTAGACTGCAAGGTCTTGTGCTGGATGACCATGGTTATTTAGTTTACTTTATCCTTTCACGAAGTTCATAATAAAAAGGTTGGCAGGATCGAAACATCGATTTAACACTTGGGGAAATCTCGCCACTAGACCACAAGTTCTTCTGAACGGCTATGTTATTTATTACTTTATCCTTTTACGAAGTTCATAATGAAAAAGGTTATGGTAGGATTCGAACCATCGATTTAAACTTGGGAGACCATTGTTTTCGCCACTAGACCCAAGTCTTGTGCTGGATGACCCTGGTTATTTAGTTACTTTATCCTTTCACGAAGTTCATAATGAAAAATGTTTGGCGGATTCGAAACATCGATTTAACACTTGGGGAAAATTCTTAGCCACTAGACCACAAGTTCTTCGGGGAACGGCTATGTTATTTGATCTACTTTATCGTTTTCACGAAGTTCATAATGAGAAAAGGTTAAGGTAGGGTTCGAACCATCGATTTAACACTTGGGAGACCATTGTTTCGCCACTAGACCAAGATCTTGTGCTGAACGGTGGTTATTTAGTTTACTTTATCCTTTTCACGAAGTTCATAATAAAACGGTTATGGTAGGATTCGAACCATCGATTTAACACTTGGGAGACCATCGTCTTCGCCACTAGACCGCAAGGTCTTGTGCTGATGACCCTGGTTATTTAGTCTACTTTATCCTTTCACAAAGTTCATAATAAAAAATAGTTTTGGCGGGATTCGAAACATCGATTTAACACTTGGGAGAAAATTGTCTTTGCCACAAGACCACAAGTTCTTCGGGTGAACGGCTATGTTTATTTGATCTATTTTACCGTTCTTACGAAGTTCATAATGAAAAACGGTTATGGTAGGATTCGAACCATCGATTTACCACTTATGAGACCATTGTCCTCGCCACTAAACGCAAGATCTTGTGCTGGATGGCAATGGTTATTTAGTTTACTTTATCCTTTTACGAAGTTCATAATGAAAACGGTTATGGTACGATTCGAACCATCGATTTAACACTTGGGAGACCATCGTCTTCGCCACTAGACCGCAAGGTCTTGTGCTGGATGACCCTGGTTATTTAGTCTACTTTATCCTTTCACGAAGTTCATAATAAAAAAAGGTTACGGTAGGATTCGAACCATCGATTTACCACTTCTGAGACCATTGTCCTCGTCACTAGACTGCAAGATCTTGTGCTGGATGGCCATGGTTATTTAGTTTACTTTATCCTTTTACGAAGTTCATAATGAAAACGGTTATGGTACGATTCGAACCATCGATTTAACACTTGGGAGACCATCGTCTTCGCCACTAGACCGCAAGGTCTTGTGCTGGATGACCCTGGTTATTTAGTCTACTTTATCCTTTCACGAAGTTCATAATAAAAAATGGTTATGGTAGGATTCGAACCATCGATTTACCACTTCTGAGACCATTGTCCTCGCCACTAGACTGCAAGATCTTTTGCTGAGCGGTTATGGTTATTTAATTTACTTTATCCTTTTACGAAGTTCATAATGAAAACGGTTATGGTACGATTCGAACCATCGATTTAACACTTGGGAGACCATCGTCTTCGCCACTAGACCGCAAGGTCTTGTGCTGGATGACCCTGGTTATTTAGTCTACTTTATCCTTTCTTGAAGTTCATAATAAAAAATGGTTATGGTAGGATTCGAACCATCGATTTACCACTTCTGAGACCATTGTCCTCGCCACTAGACTGCAAGATCTTTTGCTGAGCGGTTATGGTTATTTAATTTACTTTATCCTTTTACGAAGTTCATAATGAAAACGGTTATGGTACGATTCGAACCATCGATTTAACACTTGGGAGACCATCGTCTTCGCCTCTAGACCGCAAGGTCTTGTGCTGGATGACCATGGTTATTTAGTTTACTTTACCCTTTCCACGAAGTTCATAATGAAAAACGGTTATGGTAAGATTCGAACCATCGATTTACCACTTGGGAGACCATCGCCCTCGCCACCAGACAGCAAGATCTTGTGCTGAACGGTTATGGTTATTTAATTTACTTTATCCTTTTAACGAAGTTCATAATGAAAACGGTTATCGTAGGATTCGAACCATCGATTTAAGACTTGGGAGACCATCATCTTCGCCTCTAGACCGCAAGGTCTTGTGCTGGATGACCATGGTTATTTAGTTTACTTTATCCTTTCACGAAGTTCATAATAAAAAATGGTTTTGGCAGGATCCGAAACATCGATTTAACACTTGGGGGAAATTTTTCTTAGCCACTAGACAACAAGTTCTTCGGGGGAACGGCTATGTTTATTTGATCTACTTTATCGTTTTCACGAAGTTCATAATGAGAAAAGGTTAAGGTAGGGTTCGAACCATCGATTTAACACTTGGGAGACCATTGTTTTCGCCACTAGACCACCAGATCTTGTGCTGAACGGTTATGGTTATTTACTTTACTTTATCCTTTTCACGAAGTTCATAATGAAAAACGGTTATGCTAGGATTCGAACCATCGATTTAACACTTGGGAGACCATCGTCTTCGCCACTAGACCGCAAGGTCTTGTGCTGGATGACCCTGGTTATTTAGTCTACTTTATCCTTTCACGTAGTTCATAATAAAAAATAGTTTTAGCGGGAATCGAAACATCGATTTAACACTTGGGAGAAAATTGTCTTTGCCACAAGACCACAAGTTCTTCAGGTGAACGGCTATGTTTATTTGATCTATTTTACCGTTCTCACGAAGTTCATAATGAAAAACGGTTATGGTAGGATTCGAAACATCGTTTTACCACTTATGAGACCATTGTCCTCGCCACTAGACGCAAGATCTTGTGCTGGATGGCCATGGTTATTTAGTTCACTTTATCCTTTTACGAAGTTCATAATGAAAACGGTTATGGTACGATTCGACCCATCGATTTAACACTTGGGAGACCATCGTCTTCGCTACTAGACCGCAAGGTCTTGTGCTGGATGACCCTGGTTATTTAGTCTACTTTATCCTTTCACGAAGTTCAAAATAAAAATAGTTT
>NW_021163527.1:5000-32573 GCF_004324835.1 Dendronephthya gigantea | reverse complement strand
ACAATATGCTGATGCAGTGCACCAAAGGGAGCGGCATTAGACAACTGCTTCGGCTTTGTTGATGGCACGGTAAAAGCAATCTGTCGTCCTGGGGAGATGCAGGCATTAGTTTACAATGGGCATAAGAGGGTCCATGCTTTAAAATACCAGTCGCTTGCCCTACCAAATGGTCTCATTGCAAACTTGTTTGGACCTGTAGGTATGTAAACATTTTGACTAACAAATTTCAAACGTTTTGTTAGCTGGTGATATGATGGCATATCTCCACATTTTTTTTTCAATACCTTTTGTAACAGCCAAAAGTCTGCAATATAGTTTACAACACAGTTTGAGATTATAGACTTAAATGCTTTTTTTAAACATCTATCATCAAATCTGCAGAGGGAAGAAGGCATGATGCTGCTATGCTTATGGATTCTGGACTTCTGCAAGACTTAGAGCAGTATGCACAGGTAAATGGTTACCCTATGTGTCTTTATGGTGATCCTGCTTATCCTCACCGTGTGCACCTACAGGTACCATACAGGGACCGTCCACTCACACCAGAAATGGAAGCTTTCAACAGGTCCATGAGCAATGTGCGTGTTTCTTTTGAATGGTTGTTTGGGGATGTTGTTAACTATTTTAAGTTTTTGGACTTCAAGAAAAACCAAAAGATTGGTTTAAGCAGTGTAGGCAAGATGTATATTGTTGCTGCAATTTTGAGAAATGCTCTTACATGCATGCAGTCTAACACCACTTCAAAGTTTTTTGAACTTGAACCACCTACTGTTGAGGAGTACTTTTCTTAATGATGCATGACACTGTATATATATTCAGAGAATTATTTCAACAAAACAATGGAAATCATTGAAATACATAGTGGTAAAACTACAGAATTATTTTATTAGCATACTATTCAAAACTCAATCAAAGAACATGATATTGGTTTGAGATTTTGACATAAAATATTATGATACTGTAAATATTTAACATTTGAATACAACATTTTTGAGTAATGCATGTAAAATATCATTTAAATGTATAACATAAATTTATAAATTGTTTAAATATAATTATTATATATTGGTAAAATAACATTTCAATGTACTGTAGTTAATGTAATTGTCATTAAGATCAAATTGTAAGATAAATTGTGCTTGTAGAATATTTTTTACCAAACTCAACATTAGTTTTTTCACAAAACTGACTAATTTATCACAACAACATGTCTTTGTTAGCAGGTCTAATTCTCTTTATCAATAATCTTTGACAAAAGAGCTATTAATGCCTGCCCTTGTTGTTGCTGTTGCTGCATTAAAACCATTTGGCTTGCTTGTACCTGCTTATTTTGCTGTCGTTGCATTTCCAAAATAGAATTCAACATGTCATTCTGTTGCTGCATGAATTTTTCTGTTTTTTCTTTTTCCATTTCCAGACGCTCCCTTTCTAATTTGTTGCTCTCTTCTTTCAGTTCCCTTTCTTTTTCTGCCTTTTCTGGCAAAAATGCCAAGGCTGTATCAGCACCCTTTCTGATTTTGCATTTGGGAGCATGTTGATCTTTTCCAACAGCATTCCTCACCTGGGTCTCAGATAACGTTTCCATGGCTCTTTTTCGTATTTCTTGTGCAGCCATTTGATCTTCTTCTAATCGTCTTTTTTCCTTTTCTCCCATTTCTGCAGCCAGGGTTTCAGATGCATGCTCTCTTTCACAAATCTCTTCCAGCAATGTGTCCAATTCTGTTAATTCAGGTGAAATACCACTAGCTCGTCTTTCCTCATTTTTCTTTTTTCGAAACTGTTTCATTAGTTTTTTCAATCTGTCTCTAACAGAGCGTTGCTCTACCTTGAATTTAGGATATTCTATTTTTTCCAAATTTTTAGCAATAGACTCCCAAACCAGCGCTCTTTCTGCTGACCTTTTTTTGGTTTCAAAGAGCTTGGAAGCAACAACCTCTTTGCAAAATTCCACATCATGCTGAGTAGTCCATTTCATTATAAAACAAACTCTGCAATGTTAAATGAATAAAAGAAAAAATGAGATGAATGGTATTTAGAGAAAAAATTGAAATATGCATTGAGTAAAAATTTAAAATCGAGTTTGAAAAGCAAAGGAGTGTACTTTACAGTAATAAATTACAGACAATTAAAAAACAACCACACGCGTTACATATTTATAAATTTTGTAATATTAATAAACTAAAAAACTGACAGCACTTACCCGGATTTGAAACCTTCCTTTCCTTCTAACGGCACAGTACTTTTTGCCATTTTTTTCTTACTTTTTTAGACAATCTACGACGACGAGAAAACTCCAAAACGGCGTCGTCGTAGATAAACTTCCCTGAGCAAAAACGCACACGCATGCTCAAATTGTGCAAATTTACTTCCGGTGGCGTCGCGAATCACCGCGTCGTAGAATCTTAAGGTCCCTATTATAGCTCAGTGATGTCGCCTTACTTCAAGGTAAATGAACCTCTTGCGGAATTGCAAAGGATTATGGTAGTTTAGTTACACGGCAGAATTATCCATCATGGCCGCTTGCTGTGTTGGAACAGACAAAGAAGCTTTTGATGTGAAAATTTACGGAAAACTTTTATCATTTTGACTTCGGTTAAAGTTTTTTTCAATTCTGTACGTCTTGCCTCATATTTTTTCCTTGTCTCGGGTTTCTACGATGAAAATGTCTTGAAATATTCAGCTTGGCGTACAGAGTTGCCGAAGCGTGCTGTGGCTTCGATTCAAAATGCCAGACACAAATTTTGCTATCTTTTCCAATCGAAAGGTATGTGTTCAGTTAAATTACTTTTAAAATAAGTGGAACAAAGAGGATGATCGTTTCGCCGAGTTATACGGCAATCGACTGCTTTCTCACGGCCTAAGACACGAAAATGTTTTCACATATGGTCGGTCTAAAAAAACACATGTTTGATCAAGTGTTCTTTCCCAAAACCAAAACATTGAACTTTTTTGGGCGCGAAAAGTTACCGTTTGAAGTATAGAGCTTTCTTGTTTAAAAAATTTTCTGTTGTGTTGAAGTGCTTCTAAGTGCTTTTCATTGCTGCTTATGCGTTTTGGTGGAGTTTTTCAACGACGTAAAATTCACGCGATTCAAAATATAAATTGCTCGCTTGGCCGCCAACATATTTGGACCGTTTCTGAATATTTTTCTTGAAAAATGGAAAACGGCGAAGAGGTCCTTTGCTCAAAGTCTATTTTGTGGACCAGAAACTTGAGTGGTATTTCCGCTTTCACCCATGAATTACTCACAAAACATTTGATAACTGATAGTTCAGCCAAACACGGAAAGCCACCAAATGCTCACAAGCAAAAAAGTGTGGGTATATATACCAACTCTTTAAAGAAAAGATGGTTACCCAAATTTTAGTAAAAGCTAACGTCGTTAAGGGACTGGTCATAATTTAGCAGGGGGGTGGGGAGGTGTAATTCAATATTTTAAGGAATGATATTTTGCAACCCTGTCTTGCCTTATCCACAAAAAATCATGCCCCCTCCCCTTGTTCGAGACGGTAAAAATGCCCCCCCCCCATCCGTCAACGTTTTGATAAACACTGCTTCAAAATGAGAAACTACTGTAATCTGCACCGTCAATTCAAAATAGTAATTACACCTTCAAAAATTTTTCTGACAACGTTTATATAAAGTAATAAAATTAATTTATATACGTCCACTTATATATTTCCAAGGGTGGGTAGACTACAAGTTTTGTGTAGTTCGCTACAACTACTGCTATTTTAAAATAATGTAGTCACCTACAACTACTGCTATTGTCAAAAATATGTAGTTTGGTTCTTTTGACTACGTGTACAGCTATATCGCTAGAAAAATGTAGCGAAGTATTCGCTACTTCGCTACAACAAAATTCCTGGTATCCGTGTTTGTAATTTATATTGATTTCACATGTTTTAAACATATGAAATGTTAAGCATAATATGCTCATATATTCTGATACTATGGATTAATGGCGGATGAGCCAAAGAATTCTAGAACAAAATGTGGGTCCAAACGAGATTTGACATGGTATATTAAATGACTAGTTTTGTATTATAGTGTATGAACTATAGAGTATATAGTCGAGGGATATTAAAAAATCGAAAAGTGGCGAATAGCGATTGTTGTTGAAAAAGTAATCAACTACTTCGCTACTTTTAATATAGAAAATATAGTTCGCGACAACTTCAAACTACCAGTTTTAAAAAGTAGTCTATACAGTTACTCGCAAATTGTAGTTCGCTACAGTTGCAAACTCCAACAACTCCGATACTACCCACCCTTGACATATTCATATGTTAAAATTTGGTTTTAAACATAATATGTTAGTTATTTCTAGTGAAAGACCCTGCTATTTAAAATATAAATATTTTAACACAGTGACTTATATAACTTTTCATTTTAAATTCTATAACTAATTTTGTTTAATGTTCTAAGCAAAGCTTATGCAGTGCAACTCAAAGTCTAAGCATGTATAAAAGAAATAATTACAACCAGAAATAAGCAACCCCCCCCCCCTTATAACTGTCTAACATTTTATGAACCCCCCTTTTTTCTGGCTAAAAAATATGTGACCCCCCCACTATTTCCACCTCCCCACCCCCCTGCTAAATTATGACCAGTCCCTAAGGGCGCTGAAAAGTTTTTCCTGGTGAAAAGTAATGTGCATGCTTTGATGAAAAAGGCGAACTATTCAGTTTATGTGCACCTACGCCAGGACACTTGTAAAGTAACTGATGCAAGTTGCTCATGTAAAGCTGGAAAAGGTGGTTGCTGCGAGCATGTGGCTGCTTTGCTTTTTAAAATTTTAGACTTTATTAAACTTCAGTTAACAGAAATACCAGACGATTTGACATGTACACAATTACTACAGCAGTGACATGCTCCTTCCAGTGAAAAACTTGAATCTGCATTATTGTTTGGCCAAGTTAAATTTAACAAGGCAACCTGCAAAAAAGACAAAGTGCACCAAACTGTGTACAACAACCCAACACCAGCTTTTGCTAAAGATGTCAGTGAAATTGACTTAAAAAAAATTAGGTGATGGGTTGAAATCTGTAGACACTTGCCAGTACTTTCAAGGCCTTCTAGAGTCAAACAAGTATCACCCATGCGAACATGAACAATTTTTGGAAGGGTTGCCTTCAAAAAGAGCATTTACCGATTCTAACTTGCATGCAAGTCAACTTTATAATGACAACATTAGAGAGTCCATTTTATAGAAGTACTTATTCCTGATTTTGCTGAAGTATGCAAGCATTTGCCTTCTCAGAAATATATACAATTTACCAAAGACACTTTATTTAAAAACCAAACAACAAATGGTTGACATAGAGTGCAACACAAGGGGCCAGTCAGATTGCATGCAGTGGTTTCAAGAAAGGCAGTCTCGCTTGACTGCCTCAAATTTTGGTTCAGTTATGAAACGTAAAGAATCAATCTTTCTTAAGTCGCTACTAATAAAAATCCTTTCACCTTCATTAAACACATCAAAAACACCTGAACCATGTTTGTTGGGTAAAACTAATGAACAAACTGCCATAACAAAATACATGGAAGAAATAAGCAGTGACAAATCTATGTCAGCTTGTGTTGATTGTGGATTAATTGTTAATGCAGAAGCACCATGGCTTGGTGCCAGTCCAGACTGCCTATTATATGATTCTGCAGAGACCACACCATTTGGGGTAGGTGAGGTTAAATGTCCATTCTCCAAGAAGAAAAAGACAATTAATTATGCCTGTGAGAACTCATCATTTTTTTAAGTGTGCCTAATGATAAACAATCAAAACCAACTATAAAAAATAAAAAGAAACCACAATTACTATTACCAAGCGCCAATACGCAAGAATAACTCAAAACACAAGTATAATCTCTTATATAATATAAGTCTGCTTCGAATGCAATTCGTATTTACATTCACCAAAACATGAACAACAACGAACCCAGGAAAGCGCGCGAAAGCGCCGGAAGTGAGTCTAACATGCAATGCTGATTATCTACTTCATGTAACATGCCACAAAGGTGTGGCGAAGTGCAAGGGCTTATGGCTACCTGCAAGGTTAAATGGGGGGATTTTATTGTGTACACAAGAAAAGAAATATTTAGTGAAAGGATTTACTTTGGTCATGAATTATGGTACAAAACAATATTAGCAAAACCTACGATATTTTATTTCACATATATTTACCCTAAATTGGCAAAACAATAAAACTATTCAATTTCTTGTTCTAATTCACAGTGACAATCATTTATCAAAGGTGGACAAAATAATGTTAAATAAGAACAAATGACCCATACTTTGTTCAAGTCTGATGACATTGTTAAAGAAAAAGTGTTTTTGATCATTCTAAAACTTTTAATGTGTCTTATTGCTCTTTCCACATGCACTCGGACAGCTGCAATTTTCCGTGTTTTCGTCTCATCGCTTAGTGAAAGTTGAGGGGCACCATTCAAAAATGGTGGTATATTCAGCCCCACACCAACTGGCATCTCACTTTCTATATCAAACCCCCTATCTGCCATAATGTCATCCCCTTGCTCAAGTAATTTGAGGATACCACAATCTTTGGTTACTTGCTTATCACTAGACTGCCCAGCATACAACTCAGACACAAATGTTGGATATCCAGCAGGGGAAATACCAAGCAATCTCTTAGCAGTGTTCTGATTTTTATAAAACGAAAATGTGGCTGACTGACTTCTGAAGGAAGTTGGCATTTCAATAAACAGTTCAGTGCAATCAATGATTACACGAGTATTTGGGCAGGTGTCTTTAAAAGCCTGTGGCATAGTTTGTTGTACATAGTCACGTGATGCCCAAATGGGAATGGCTCGCAACCTGTGATACAGAAATTCTATCTAGGTTGTCCAGATACGAGAGACGTGGGCTTCTGAAATCCCAAATCGATTTGCTATGTCTGTTCCCATAAGCCCCCATCGTAAACGTACAATAACCATGGACAACTCTTGTTCTGGTGACATTGACCTAGTTCGTCCCAATTTTGTTTGAGATTCTGATGTATATTCTACATTTTTACTTGAACCAGTATAGCTTAGAAAATCACATGCCGGTTGCAGGTATTCAAAGAAAACTTTAAATGTCTGATAATTTTGAAAACCAGTATAAAATTTGAAGTTTGCATTACTGGCAAGAAGTCATTATATTTTCTTTGTAATTCAGCATGTTCAACTTTCAATTTTTCATAGTCTGACTCTTATTTTTCTTCGTCAGTTGTAAGTTTTTCAGGTATGGTAGTTTAATTAATATTTTCACAGTTTTGAACCGAATAGCAGCTTGAAATATGTTCTCTACCTTCCCTACTGTTCACTGTTTGTCTACTCGACGATTTAACAATTGTTGGTAATGAACCAAAGGATTTCTTTTCAAAGGTTGTTTACTTATATGTAATAAGTTTAGCCATGTTTCTCTCAAGCTTGAATCTTTGGGAAATTTGTGAAAAGACAACCCTGGATTTTTAATGTTAATGTTAATGTTGATGTTATGTTAATGTCTAATTGATCAATTTTTGCAGTCTTACGACTGAATTACAATTAAATTTACAGGCAAAGAAATTTAGGTAAAATATGGAATATGTTTACTATACTTACAACATTTTGCTATAAAATTCTATTAAATTTAAGATTACTGTAAAATGTTCCGCTAAAATAAAGTATTAATACTAAGACTATACTAAAATGCTTAAAGTTTTGATTTTTTCGCAAAATTTGGAATAAAAGAGTTCAATAACCTATTCGTATTAATAATGGGAAGATTAAATCTTCTCAGTTCTCTAAAATTATGTGTTGGTAAGTTTTCTTCAGGTAGTAAATGGTGTAATTTATGATCATCTTTTGTTTCGATGGACGAGAATAGCTTTTGTGATAACTTTTCTCTTCTGTCCTTCAGTGTTTGCTTCCTTAATTTTGCTTCTTTTAATGCGACTTTTGGACTTGATTCCGGGTAGATTATCCGCAAGGCTCGATTTTGTACACGTTCCATATCCACCGACAAATAATCAGGAAGGCCTGAGTGGAAAACTTGGCAGCCGTATTCTAAGATGGATCTAATGCATGCAAAGTAGAATTGAATCAAGGAATAATGATCTACACCTGCTCGTTTTAACTGCCTTAATAAGTATAGTCGTTTTGATGCTTTTAATACAATATTTTCGATATGACTGTTCCATTTTAGGTCTTCCGTGATGGTCATACCCAGTAGTTTAGCTGATTTAACAAGTTCAAAGCGTTCGCCATTTAGAATCAAACCATCATTAGTAGAGGGTCTTCTAGTAAAGTCAATTCGGAGCTCTTTACACTTTATCGGATTTAACTGAAATTTATTTTCATTGGACCATTTAGCAACTTGGTCTATTGTATCTTGTAATCTACTTTCCATGTTCCTTAAGATGACTTCAGAAATGGTCGTGTCGTCTGCAAATTTCCATATACTATTTGTGGGGGAACCATTGATACGTAGATCGTTAATCATGGCTAAGAACAGCCATGGACCAATCCTGGTTCCTTGTGGGACGCCCGCTGGAACTTGTAGGAAGTCAGATACACCTTCGGTTGATATCTTTACTCGCTGTAATCTATTTCGTAGAAAGTCCGTAATACAATTTACGATTGTGGGTTTTAAACCATAACTGAGTAATTTTGCAATTAGCAAATTATGATCAACTAAGTCGAAGGCTTTCCTGTAATAGAGTAAAGCTACTCTTATCGCTGAGCCTGTGCCATCGGTTTCAGTTAGCCATTTGTGTAACATTGAGATAAGAGCAAACGTTGTACACGAGCCTGGTACAAAACCAAATTGTGATGGATCCAAAGATCTAAGAAAGTCGGCCTCAGTCCTCTGTCAATGATGAATTTTTCTGCCACTTTTGATAAGGTTGACGTCAGAGAAATTGGCCTTAGATCTTTATAAAAGTCCGTGATCTTTGATTGTTTAGGGATGGGGGGAACGTCGGCCATCTTCCATGCTTGTGGGACTTTGCACGTTTGGAATGAGCAGTTGATAATATCAGCAACGGCAGGTGCTAATATATCGGCGTATGTCTTCAGTACCCAGTTTGGTAACTTGTCCGGACCATTCGCTTTTGTGGCGCTTAATTCACGTAAAGTTTTTGCGACCAACATTTCGGTAACTTGTATTGGTTCGTCGTCGTCTTCCTTCAAGACACATACGTCATTAGTTAGCGGATCGTAGTCTGCCATAACACTGATAAAGGCTTCATTGATCTTATTTGCTAGTTCGTAATCGTTGCAATTTAAGTTCGTAGTCAAGCTTGATCGAAAATCTGGGTTATGCTTTTCCGAAGAGCCACATAACAGTTTGATTTCGTGCCACCATCTGTGCGGTTTAATTTCCTTTAGTCCACGGACTTTAGATAGATAATAACTTTTTCGGCATCGCTTCCTTTCACGGTTTACTTTATTCCTTAAATGCCTGAATAAACCATCCTTTCCTCGTGAGAACGCCTTTTGCCTTTGAATAATGAGCCGTTTAAGTTGGTTAGTCATCCATGGACGATCAGACACATGAACTTTTATCGAACGTTCCGGCATCAGGATATCTAATCCACAATGGATAAGTAAGAGTTAATTACCGAGAACGAGGTTTCTTAGCGAGATACAACCCGAGGGGCGTGACCCGAATAAATCATATGAGGGCTACGCTCCCGAGGGATGTATCTCGCTAAGAAACCGATGTTCGAGGTAATTAACTAATTTAGTTCAAATTTGTAAGGATTTTACTAAGAATGATTGCTCCTTTGCTACGTGTAGTTGATTGAGCCTTACTAATTAGCGACTCAATGATAAATGTAAGCGTAAAGTAAATCGACAAGGCGAAACAAAGAAATGCAGTAAGTGGTGGGAGAAAAAACTTCAAGCATCGGTTAAGGCTACGGAAAAGAAATTTAAAGAAAATTACGAGTCACGCTTTGTGAATATCTTTTTGTTCGACCGCAGATTATCTATCTCTGTATCTGCATATGTTAAACACTTCTGGGAATATTTTGTCAATTAGACAGGACAATTGTTAATTTGGCTTTTGTTTTAATAGTACTCTAAATTTATACAAAAATTAGGTTAGACATGTAGATAAGGATAATTTTCTGATAGCATGCATGGTAGAGTGAGCGGCATATGTTGATGGTTGGATGAACTATGAGCGACAGAAACAGCGACGAAGATCTAGATTTCTATATCACGCAAAGTGCTTTTAGGGAGGCAAAATCAGATGAAGATATAGATTTATTAAACGGAATTCTTTTTGGGGACGAGAGCTTAGATGAACAAAACAAACTTTCGCGAGTGCCCATAGCTGATGCAAAGATAACGAAGAGAGTCATAGCAACAGTTTCCGATGCGGAGCTACAAAAAAGAAATGCTGAGCGTATACCAGCAGCCACAAGGCACAACACTAACTGGGCTGTTCGTGCTTGGCAAGAGTCGGCACAAATACGAAATAGCGAAGGCACAAGAAGCAGCCAAGATTTGTACGGGTTTGTTGAACCAGACATTGTAAATTTGAACAACAACAATGAACTTAATTACTGGCTCGCAAAATTTGTAGTGGAAATACGAAAGAAAAAACCTTGCGGTGAACCATACCCTCCAAACACGTTGTACCAATTGTGCTGTGGCATACAACGTCACTTTAGAGAGAATGGCCGACCAGAGTTAAATTTATTTGACAACCCGTGCTTCAAAACGTTTCAAGATTCGTTAGACGCCGAGATGAAAAGGTTGACTGGCCAAGGCTACGGTGTTAACGTTAGAGAAGCACAGGCGTTTACAGAAGAGCAAGAAAACAAATTATGGGATATGAAATTACTCGGTGGCCAGTCTCCCCAAGTGCTTCTTGATACGATGATTTTTTTGATTGGGAGGAGCTTTGCATTACGAAGTGGAAAAGAGCACAGAAATCTACGATTTGAACAATTTACATTAATTGAAGCTAATGAAACGGAACCCGAGAAACTTGTGTTTAATTCGTTTGGTGAGAAGAACAACCAAGGTGGTCTGAAACATAGGTCAATGAAGAGAAAGAGAATTGAACATTACAGCAACTCCGATGTGCCACAAAGATGCTTGGTCGGTTTATATAAAACGTACGTTGCAAAATGTCCCATGGATGTTTCAGGATGTTTCTACCTAGCTCCGAAACGGAAGATTAACACGGAGGATAAAGGTAGGTTTTCGAATCTATTTATTTACAAGTAGTGTAACTTATCAAAATCTGTTGAATTTATTTAGTAACAAGCTTTTACTCTGTCTTTGCTGCAGAATGGTTTACACGCAATCCAGTGGGACATAACGTGTTAGGCAACACAGTTCGTAGATTGTGCCAAACTGCGGGTATTGAAGGTCATTTCACAAACCATATAGTTTAAGGGCAACGACAGCAACAAGAGGTCTTATAAGAGGTGTACCGGAAAAGTTTATCATGGAGAGGACTGGACATCGGGATGTAAGGTCGTTGCAGAAATACGAAAGACCAGATATTCAAACAAAAATCGCAATTTCCAAATCTATGGATTGTGGCGTCAGAACAGGCGAGAAAACGAAAGTGAATAGTATGAATGAAGACCGAGTGCAGGATGTTCTTTTGAAGAGGAATACTACAGAGCAAGAGGAGCAGCTTGAAGATATGGAAAGAAAGAAGGCACGGATGGAAAACGGGGAGAGAAGTTGTTTTGATAAGTGTATTTTTAACTTTTTTTGAATTAACGTGTTTGACTTTGTGTGTTGAGAAAGATTGACTGAGAAAGTATGATAGTGTGGAACAACTGCTCTATCAACAGATTAGTTGTAGTAATTAATTTTTTGTCGTGATTTAATTTTAGCGTGCGTAAAAAGGTGTAGGGTGTTGTTTTTTTGCATTGGGTTTTATCTATATAAAACCTTACTTTTCTGGGGTTTATCTGTATAAAACCCAGAAAGCCGGGTTTTATATAGATAAAACCGGTGAATATTTAATCATCAATTCAATTCATGAACCCCGCTTTTCCCTGAGAAGATATCAAATCCCTCCCCTTGCTTTAAGATTCTAACCGAAATAAAACCCTATTGAGAACAATAGAAATCCGCAGAAATTTGAACTAAGATCGGTATAACACTGTTATGGATAAGATCGGTATACACTGTTACTCTTACAAAGTGGCACACAACAAGTTGTACCTCCGAACTTTTTGTCTTTAGTGGTTTTAGTTACTTCACTATTGTTATTTTCCATTTTTCAAGAAAAATATATCCAGAAACGGTCTAAATAGGTTGGCGGCCAAGCGAGCAATTTTATTTTGAATCGCGTGAATTTTACGTCGTTGAAAAACTCCACCAAGACGCATAAGCAGCAATGAAAAGCACTTAAAAGCACTTCAACACAACAGAAAATTTTTGAAACAAGAAAGCTCTATACTTCAAACGGTAACTTTTCGCGCCTAAAAAAGCTCAATGTTTTGGTTTTGGGAAAGAACACTTGATCAAACATGTGTTATTTTAGACCGACTAAGTCTGAAAACATTTTCGTGTCTCAGGCCGTGAGAAAGCAGTCGATTGCCGTATAACTCGGCGAAACGATCCCTCTTTGTTCCGCTTATTTTAAAAGTAATTTAACTGAACACATACCTTTCGATTGGAAAAGATAGCAAAATTTGTGTCTGGCCATCTTGAATCGAAGCCACAGCACGCTTCGGCAACTCTGTACGCCATGCTGAATATTTCAAGACATTTTCATCGTAGAAACCCGAGACAAGGAAAAAATATGAAGCAAGACGTACAGATTTGAAAAAAACTTTACCCGAAGTCAAAATGATAAAAGTTTTCCGTAAATTTTCACATCAAAAGCTTCTTTGTCTGTTCGAACACAGCAAGCGGCAATGATTAAAAATAGGTACGCAATGCGTACATGTGGGTAGCCGTAAACATTAACTGCGATAAACCTATTTTGTATTCAATGTCAAACGACAGGCTGCTATAGTAAATATCAACGAGTAAATAGCGAGTAAATATCAACTGATGCTTAAGGCCCTGTTACACGGTGCAATTTTTCTTGCAACTTGCAATTAAAATTCTTCTTTTGAGAGATGTAAATTTGCCAACTACCGAACTTTTGTCTTTATTACACTGCATGGCGTTTCTTACACTTACATTTTGAAGCCTCTTCACTAATTTACATCTCTTTAAAAGTAGAATTGCATTGCAAGTTGCAAGAAAAATTGCACCTTGTAACATGCCCTTTACTCTTACATTCTAATGCCAAACAAAACGGCAAAAATGCCCTATAGTTAGCTAGTTGAATACAGTTATAAAGAAGTCTATTTTATTACACAATCTATATATTATAATATTTTACTGTATTAAATACATTTTACTACAGATCAAAACATACATAAAAGCAGATTTACAAGAGATAGGAATGCATATTTTTAAGCAGAATAGTTGGCGAGAACAAAAAAGAGAGTAAGGTTCCAGAATAGTGGCACGAATCCTCTGATAACATAAAGCTTAGTTTAAAAGTAGAGAAAGAAGATTTCAGACGTTTTTAAATTATTTTGTTTTGATGTCCCTTGATTATCAACATGTCTTTGTTACATACAACATTGGTTATTTTGTTGATCAATGAATGTTATATAAGTTAATAAATGTTAGGATGGTTATTGCTCCAGTAAGATTATAAGGCTTGTTTGCCAAAGTTTATTGACAATAACAATCTGTTATCACCATTATAACTAAGATGATAATGTGATTTCATAGATCCAGAAGGAAGGTACAGGTGGTTTGCAATGTTGATTACAGATAACTTATCAGCATGGAGATAATAGCACTAGTTCCTAGGTCCAATAAGACTGCGAGGCTTGCATGTTTGCAAGTTTCATTGACAATATCTTATCACTGTGTTAATCAGTACAACAATCAGTCAACATTGAACACCATCATTCATCATTGATATAAATGTGCATTGCTGAGTAGAAGTTACCAGGAAGGTATGTCCTAGGACCTGGATTTTCCTCTACCAATACATCATTTGAAAGTCTCAGTAATAATGGCACATAAACATTGTGATGGTATATAATTTGAATACACCATAAGCACTATTCACTGTTCTTTCGACTCTTAATCAATTGGTTCTTAAGATATGACAAGCAAAATACATTAATATAAAACATTAATAGTATTTGATACCAAAGCTTGCCTTTCAGACAGCAGAAACTGTTTCAACGGTCTAGAAAATTGTGGTGTGAACCACTCCTGGAGTGATGAACTTCAATAATGATGCACATATTTGTAGCCTTAAACTTAATATTTTGTTTGAATATATCAGCAAAATGGCTGCCTTTTTATTTATACCTGCACAATGGCTGGTTTCAATTTTAATACCTGCACAATGGCAAGGTCTAACTTTAATACCTGCACAATGGCAAGGTTTTTGCTTGCCATATCTCAAGAAGCAATTGATTAAGAGTCAAAAGAAAGTGAATTGTGCTTATGGTATGTTCAAATTATATACTATCACAATGTTTATGTGCCATTCAAATAATGTGCCATTCAAATTCATTGCTTTCAAATAATGTGGAGGAAAATCTAGGTCCTAGGACATACCTTCCTGGTAACCACAACTGAAGCAATACACGTTTATATCAATGATGAATGATGGCATTCAATGTTGACTGATTGTAGGACTGATTACCACAGTGATAAGATATTGTCAATGAAAATTGCAAACAAGCCACGCAGTATTAATTAAAGATTTGTACGCTCGTATAATCCGGTTGTGATCAAAATTGCTCGGCAGTGGACAAATGAGCGATTGAAATGACAAATATTGACACAAATAATGCAACGTTGATTTTACCTTGACTTTTATACAGAAATTTGCCAAAACTCAAAGCAGCCCCTTCGAATAAAAATCTGATTAAACGTCGGAAATGTTTCGAGTGTTTCCTTCAGCGCCAATCTGTCCGAGTGATTACCGACGAGTGCCGAAGACCCTACCCTCCATGCTACGCGGACACTTTCGACTCTGACATAGTGGTTAGCCGCGCATGCGCAGCGGCTACCCACAAAAATTCTGCCGTGTTACTAAACTACCATGATCCTTTGCAATTCCGCAAGAGGTCCAATTAAAGGGGACTTTTGCCACTAGAACTAACATAATGAACATGTTAAGTACAGTCGTGAAAGAGGAACAATCAAAGACAACAGCCACAAGTACTAATACTCGGAAAACACTGCAAGGCACCGATCATCGTGTATCAAGTCAAAAAACAGCCCAGGAAGAATATGCCATACGATTTCCAGTGAAGCGTCAATGTAAAGAAGCTTCAAGCGAGTCATTGTTTGCCGGGTGAACAAGAGAAAGAAGATTTTCATTTAGCTCTAAAACTACAGCAACAAGAAATCGAAATCGATTCCGATGGCGTAGAATCAGTCAACTGCAGTGAGGACGAAGACCAGATACAATGCGAAGCAAACGCGCCTGCGGCTTTGTTATGTTTAAAAAGTCGGCGTAAATAGAACAATGGCACCGTTAATACAAATGCTATATATATTGCTACTAAATGTTAATTGTTTGGTCTGCGCCCTGATCCTATTAGACGGACGTTGATATTTAGGGATGCACCATTATATTTGCGGCTAGTTCATATTTATTTTTTTGAGTTTGATTTTTCAACGGTATGAGCTTTATCGTTTGTACAATTTATTAAATATTAAGTTCCGAAAATTTATTTAAAATCTAAGTTTACTGAAGTTCGTATGAAATTCATACATGAATTTGGGAACTTTTGCGTTCAGCTTTGTGTTGATTATAACATTTTTTTTCCTGAAATCGACATGTTACATATTTCTATTTTTAGCAAATCCTATAGCTAATGATAAACAGATAATGATAAACATAAACAGACGCGCTTCGGGTTATGTTGTCTCTTCTGTTCAAAGTTATAACAGTGCGTTCAATCATCACTTTTTTCTATTCAAAGCTACTAGAAATACATGCATACAAAGTCCCAAATAAACATATATTTCCATCATTGAAATTCTATAATACTCGTTTCTGCTGAATGATCGGAGTCGCAAAGTAAAATCCTATATCTTGGTACAATTATAAAGTCTACTCTCGAGCTATCAAATTCGACTATAATCATAATTGTGCTACGAATTGCTTTAAAAATAATACAGTTTTAGCGAAATTTCAATTGCTTTTTAAACAGATTCACCATTAAAAATAAATACTTTTCAAATCAAAATCATTTTAACGAAATCAACGAATAAATTCAAAGAGGTGTCATACATTTGTTGATAAATCCACATATTTATAAACTTACAAAATACTTGCATGCTTTAGAATACAAAATCTACCTATTTACCTGTTCAAAAACACTCCAAAAATGCTTCAAAATCGTTGATTTTTCAACATCTATTTGAATCAAAGTTTTTCGATCCGAAAACACCATTTACTTTACGTTTTGATCAATTTTACGATTGAATTTTTCCGTATATTTTCAAAACCATCCAAATGAAAAATTTTTTTTTAAAAATTTTATAATTCAAAATATCAGTTATGCTGACGCGAACCAAAATTTTAATTTAGCCAATCGCATGCTTCCAAACGTTTGTTAGTTACCAGTTGTAACTCGTCTTAAACTTACGCATGCGCATAACTTACAAAAACCCCCAACATCCATGACATAATGGCGGACAACTTTCATTTCGCATTTGCATTCCCGGGCGTAATTAAAATCTCCGGGCGGAATTAGTACCCTCGCCCGGTGCTTCACACCGGCTCGGGGATCAAACAGTAATTGTATTCATTATTTTACTTCCTCGCCTCGTCCCTCGCCACTGCTCGGCTTTGCTTACGTAAGACTTTCTATACTTCAAGGTAACCTGTATATTCGAAAAATCCTTTCATGTCTCCAGGTGTAATTGCCTCTAATGAAGTGTACATGTTATATATGCATTCAGGAATTGTTATGTTCGTACAGTCTCCAAATCTATACTTCAATAACGTACGCATCTTTCCAAACACGTATTCTGCAGGGTTGAAATCGGGCGAGTAAGCAGGCATATATACCAGTTCTATGTCAATATCATTTAAAAATTCTCTTAAGATTCTGCCTCCATCGTAGTGATGGGTTCCGCAATTGTCCATAACAATAACAGAACCAGGTTCTAACACGGGCTGTCCAGTTCGAACATTTATAGAGTCGGAAGCTTCTTCAAAAAATTTGAGAAAATCTAAGGTATCTGCACTCCAGTCAACTGTATTTGCGTAATCTACGCCAGTTAGTGAACACATAAGGTTAACCGTTGTATTTGCAGTTTCGGCGTACCTCTGAAATTCTACCGCTCTTTCTCTCATCGGGGCATGCCCGTATCTTCGCGCAGTGTGCTTTGGTAATTTTAAACCACATTCATCAAAAAATTTGAGAGTATATGGATTTTTACCATGCAGGTATTCGATGAAAACCTGTGAATATGCCATGTTTTGTAAAGTGCATCGTTCTTGTGCAATTGTTACGAAATGCGAATATATGTAATTTAGCATTGTTAAAAAACACAAGGTCAATATCGACGAGGAACTTACTTGGGGAACACGTCATATAAAATGAAGTGTAAAGTAAATATTATTATGACCCTTCGGAATCACAAAATTACTTTTCCTGTCATAAGGTCACAGCCCATGGGATTTTCCTCCGAAACAATAGTATGTCGTACAAAGTACAAGTGTCACGACTCAAGAACATAAGTTCTTAGCGGATACTAGTTTATGTCAATCATGTCTTTGTTATATTTTGCTCGGTTAAGCACTTGAAGCCTTACGTCACTAAAAGCCTAATTCGATGAAATTATTTGTAAAATAGTTTATAAGTTGAGATACGGTTCACAGAGTAATAAGTTGATGCTTGTGCTTTAAGTTGATGATAAATAGTTTAAGTTGTGAACAAGTTTTAACAGTGATCGATTAAGTAAAAGACCAACTTGACTAGTGCGTCACCGGCCTTAAGTAAACAAAGTATGAGAGCTGGACCGAGCTTCTAACGCCAACCCACACTTACAACCTACAACGCTGATTGGATTGTGTGAATCACACCATCTTGCACAGGGCGTCTTCAAGATCCCCTCAAATTTTATTATAAAAGGAGGCGCACAGCAACAGAACATTCAGTGGACTAAACACGAGAGTGGACTAAAAAGAGTGGACTAAGCACGAGAGTGGACTAAACACGAGAGTGGGCTAAACACGAGAGTGGACTAAAAGGAGTGGACTAGTGGAGTAAAAAGTATATGAAACGTTGGAGAAGCTCAACCTGACAGAACAGACAGCCAAGACGAGAACAGAAAACAAAGAGGTCCGAAAGGACGAATAATCCGAAGAGAAGAGAAGAATGAGAAAGAAGAGAACTTTAGTGAACTTTAGTAAAAACGTTGTAAAAGATCTCCTACCTTGCGCATATAGAAATAACATAATATAGACTTAACATTTGGTGCAGGATCGGCCTTACAAAACGTTTCGGAAACTCAATCAGTCCACTATTAGTATATACTCACAAGAAATCAGAACAATCAATATTACAAACATTGCTTAGAAACAGGTGCTGAAGCGACCTGATGACTGGTTCGAAAGAAACGCACGCTCTGTATTTATCCATACTTCTACTTACGGCAATGCTAGACTTTGTTTCACGTTTTGGATGTCTCTTCAAGACAGCTGTCCACAACCTCTACACTTCCCATGAACTAGAATTGAAACTACAATCGTTTTGCCCTCAGTCTGCAGTCCAAGACGAGTTTGGCAATATGTTCTTCCTCTATCCTAATATGATGGCTATGTCGAATATCTAGCCAACGAGGTACCAGTGGAAGCCTCCGTGGTCGTTGAAATACGACTACTGAGAGTCTGAGACGTATGAAAGTTTCAGAATTTACCGGATCCTTCCTGATGGTCAGCGCGTTTATAAATGGACATGAAACTGGACACATTTTAAGATTTGTATAATTTAAGTTTTTGTCATTGACATGACATGTTACATGTATATGTTATTATGTCTGTTTTTGTTCGATAATATTAAACACGAGAGTATAGCTGTTCAACTAAAATTCCTTAGGTACACTCAGCATGCTCATTAAACATGTTGCCGTAGGATAGCGCATGCATGTTTTTAATTGGGTCAGTGTATAAATTTCATTCTGACGCTTTTAGTTATGCGTCATTCGTTGAAAATATATTTTTCTCTTCCCCCGGGACAGTCAAGGGTCTCCCAAACTTGTTGTAATAGATTATAATTCTTTTTAAGCTAAAAGCTTAAATATTAGGCACATTCTTGTTTTCTCTATGTAGACTCGGTATTATATTGTTGATGAAAACCTACATTTTGGAGTTTGGTTTGCTGTGCATGGCGTTTAAAATTTAAAATGAGTTTCAGTAATATTAAGAAATATACGTGTAAAATTTGTTTGCATGAGTTGAAATATTTTGAAGAATTATTAAGACGTATATATAGGTTTAGGTTATTATTATGGAGAGATGTTTTGTCGGAAGAGCTTTATAATAATTTCCTGTTATGTGAAGTTGATCAACCAAAAATCTGAATACAATAGACCTTATGCATAATGACGTCATAACACCTTAAGCGCGCGGTTAATTATGGTCTTTGTGGTCACAGAGCGGGAAAATAATTTCAAGATGGCTACTGTCGAAAGTGAGTGTTTTGAAGTTCTTAACTGTCTTTTAAAGGCTGTTCAAGCCAACGAGGATTCTAGTTCTTTTGAGAACTCTTGCACGGATCCTCTGCGGTTGGATAACTCTGAAAGTCAGTGCACTAGTCGGCTTTCTTCGTCGAATTTTACGAGGCCATGTGGAGGTGCTGGAGGTTATACGTGTTGTGTTCCTGGTTGTTAAAGCAACCACAAAAGGAATCCAGAGCTTTCCTTTTATAGCATTCCTAGTGGTAAAAGTGAAGAGTCGAAAGAACTTCGAAAGAAGTGGATTAATCTCATTTCACGCAGGGATTTCTCTCCTACAATTGGTCATAGAATTTGTTCGTTGCATTTTCCTGGGGGACGTAAAACCTATTTAAACAACCTTCCTACGATTGTTCCCAAAGCAACCAGACCTACACCAACGAAACCTCGTTCAACGGTAAAGGCAAAAAATCGGACTCTTGTATCATGTACAAAATCTGTACCTGCTAACGCAGACTTTTTCAGAACTTGATGATAACAATAATTCATCACGCTCAATAGAAGAACCAGATAAAATGGCTACACCTGTAAATGAGAATATTGATCCTATTGCTTGTTTACAAGAACAAACGGAAAAACTTTTAGCAACTAATGAGAAACTTAAGGAGGAGAATGGAAGACTTAAAAATGAAAATAAATGTCAAAAAGATGAGATAAGAGGATTAACGGAGCAACTGGAACAAGAGAGGAAAAGAATACGTTTTTCAATTGAATGTTTTAAGGACAATGACATTCTCATTAGGTTTTATACGGGGCTGGAAGACTACAAAACCTTCAAAACATTGTTTGATTCATTTGGACCGGCAGTGAATAATCTGGTGTATTATGGTACCAAGACTGATTTGGAAAGGTTAAGCTCTGAAGATGTAATTAAACGTGGACCTAAAAGAACAAATTCACCTGAACAGGAATTTTTCCTTGTGTTGGCTCGCTTGCGATTGGGGCTTTTAGAAGAAGATATAGCGACCAGAGCTGGGTTGTCTCAATCACATATGTCAGAATATTTATTACTTGGGTTGACTTCTTGCATTCAAGGTTACGTAGCTTTCCAATTTGGCCATCCAGAAAAGCAGTTGATAATTCAATGCCAGCTTCATTTAGAGATATGTATCCTTCGACACGAGTTATTATTGATTGCACAGAAATATTTATTGAAAAACCAAATTCTTTTAGAAGTCAAAGTGCAACATTCTCCACTTACAAAAGCCACAACACTGCCAAGGGTTTAGTTGGCATAAGCCCATCAGGAGCTGTCACTTTTGTATCGGATTTGTATGCAGGAAGATCAAGTGATCAACAAATTACTATTGATTGTGGAATTCTGAACTTGGTAGAAAATGGAGACTCAATTATGGCTGATAGAGGATTTGATATTGAGCACAATTTACCAGATGGAGTGTCACTAAATATACCACCATTCATGCGTGAGAAAGAGCACTTGTCAATTGAAGAGGAAACCAAGACTCGAAGAATAGCTTCTGTTAGGATCCATGTGGAGCGGGCAATTGCCAGAATAAAGAATTTAAAATTTTAAGTACAGTCTTTCCAATTTCCATGGCAGCAAATTTAAACAAAATTTGGGTGATTTGTTGTTACCTTTCTAACTTTTTACCACCACTACTTGTAGAAAATAACAAGCTGGACTAGATGATAGTTTTTCTGCAATCCTCCTGCTTTATTATTTATTCGGCCTAACAAGATGATTTTACCTGACATTGACATGGCTGGAGTTAACCTTTTAAAAGGCAACCCTATAGCATTTCATTCTATCAAAGGCTTAAAATTTACCCATAATAAAGGCTAGGTCCAAAACATTTTCACATTAAATCCATTGTAGGCTGTGAAACTTTATTAAACTTTGTGTGTCCTACCCCTTAATGGTTAATCTATTCTTTAACCCATTAAGTGCCAGGGTTTCCCCAGACAAGTAAAATCATCTGGCGTTTGTTAAAAAAAAATAAGTAGGGTGCACTGGGGCACTTTGCCAGTTAATGAGTTAAAGGTATTTGCATCTATTATTTGGAATTTTTAACAGAAATATACTAGAGTAGAGGGGTAACCTTCACCTTACTCCCAATAAAAGCCTTTGAAAGTTTTTAGAGTGTTACAAAACTGTAACCATTTTGTGGCTCATTAACTCTTTAACCTATTAATTAAAGTGGCAATGCACCCCAGTGCTCCCTACTTATTTTTTTGACAAACACCAGGCGATTTTACTTGTCAATGGGAAGCCCTGGTGCTTAATGCAGTGGTGCAGCCAGCCCAACAAATTAGTCATGCTATGCAAATTTTAACTTATTATTCATTTCTTTAGAAATTGATTGTTTTCATGGTCTATGAACACGAAATTATTTGCATAGCATGACCAAATTGTCAGGCTGGCTTCGCTACTGGCTTAATGCGTTAAGCAGCAATGCACTCCGATGTGCCCTAGTTTATTATTTTACTACATGTCTAATGCCAGATGACTTGTCAAGTAGAGAGTGTTGCCACTCAATGGGTTAAACAACAGTAATAACGTGTTGCTTGAGGACAGGATTTCATTAGTCAATGAAGTTAATCTAGGAAATTAGCTTCTCGAATTATCACAGTTGATACATATACTTTACCTTGCTCCTTCAATATTGTCTTAATTAAGTACTATTTAAAGCATGCACAGGAGTGTTTTATCATATTTAAAATGCAAGTGCGCAGCACGAGCATTTCACATATGATAAAACAGGACTACAAATGCTTTAAATGACCAAAAACATGAATACAATAGATGCTGTCTCATTAGTATTCTTTGTTGCTGATTAGGTGGACTGTATATAAAGAATACTAATGAAGATGAGTTTTATCAGGTATATAGCCACTTCAAGTGACATATTTTGGTATAAGTAAAAAAGCCAGTAAAAAACAATTGATGTGTGTTTTATTAATGTCATTTACAAGAAGGAAGAATAAATGAAAAGTAAAATGATGTTAGTTCTGGCAGCATTTTGTTCTCCCACAAAGAAGTGTCCTTATAGATACGCTGAACATGCATATCAGCATTGGTGTATACCACAAAATCAATCCAGGGTAAATTTAAAATGTTCAAGACACCTTACATTGATAATAATATGCATGGTTCACTTTAAGTTCTAATCCACTTTCGGTTTTTTTAAATAAAAACCTTTGACACTTTGTGCAGCTTCATTAACATTCATTTCTTTCACTGAGTAAGGACACTTAACTTCAATGCATCCAACTGGAACACCATCTTTTATGACAATTCCATCAGGGCTACAACCCAGCCATGGCCACTGGGGACTGATGACTAACCCACAACATGTGACAAAAGCACTGCCTTTTAATGTTACATCTTGATATTTAGCAATTGCATTACTTTCATTATCCAGGCCCCACTGTACAGATGCAGGCACTTTTCTTTTCTCATGATCAACACATAAAATTGATTCAATCAGTGAAGCTGGATGGTTTTTCTTTCTATATTGATAACTTTGCCAAAAATTGAAGCAGTAAGCCTTTTAGATCGTTCAGCGTACCATTGAGGATCTTTGTTTTGCCTCATAGTACTCAAACATATATCCTTAGCAGTGGATACAGTCAACCCAACTTTTGTTTTTACTAGTTCTAGTTGTTCTGGGCTATAATCTGATGGAGGGGTGTAACCATTTGGCACATTTTTAAAGATCTGATCAACCAGTTGACTTGGTGGTATTTGCGTTGGAATAGGAACAGAGCTGTTGTCCAGTTTTCTATTTTGGCAACTGATTACAAGATGTCTCGAAAAGTTCACATGGCTTATAGTTATTTGAGGCTATAGCTTCACGAAATAGTGAAGCGCAATTGGCTTTCTCAAATGCATTTGCCATAGACTTAATTTCTTCTGCAGTCACAGTCCGAGCAAATGGTGGAGTAGCACAATAGTCTTCCCTACTCCCTTTTACAATATACCTTTTGGCAGGTTTGTTCACATCAACTTTTTCAAATAGCATTTCTTCAAATTTAACACCTTTGTCCAGGGTCTTTGAGCTTCCAGAGGGCACACTCCATTTTTGAGGAAGTTGTGTGCATGTCAATTCCACAGGAACGTGTTTCAAATTCAGATTGACAAAGTCCAAAATAGTGTACAATAGAGCAGCTACGTGTTTGCAGCAACCTCCTTGGCCAGCCTTACAAGAACACTTAGCATATTCCACTTCACCGTTAACTTGGATTAAATGAACATAAACAGGATAGCTGACGCTCTTCATGGAAGCACCAACACGCGCTTTCACCACCAACAACAGCTTCGAGGCTTGCACATTTGGCTTGACAAAAGTACTTTTTACATAACCTTTTTCCATAGTCCATAGCCTTTCTTCATATTTCGATAAGCTTTTGGAGCCATTTTATCAGGCATTGTACGGCTATTTTTTACAAGCTTATTCTCCAGCTTTTCATGAGTAAATCCTGGAAGTTTCTCTAAGCATTTTATCCAAT
This sequence comes from Dendronephthya gigantea, assembly GCF_004324835.1. Classification (NCBI taxonomy): domain Eukaryota; kingdom Metazoa; phylum Cnidaria; class Anthozoa; order Malacalcyonacea; family Nephtheidae; genus Dendronephthya; species Dendronephthya gigantea. The sequence goes on along the minus strand of NW_021163527.1, from coordinate 8,357 downwards.
CACGGTTGTCAGAATTGAAGATATCTTCACTTGTTTCCGACTCTACCAGCTTTCGAGGACATGCAGTACCTCCACATGGCCTCGTAAAATTCGACGAAGAAAGCCGACTAGTGCACTGACTTTCAGAGTTATCCAACCGCAGAGGATCCGTGCAAGAGTTCTCAAAAGAACTAGAATCCTCGTTGGCTTGAACAGCCTTTAAAAGACAGTTAAGAACTTCAAAACACTCACTTTCGACAGTAGCCATCTTGAAATTATTTTCCCGCTCTGTGACCACAAAGACCATAATTAACCGCGCGCTTAAGGTGTTATGACGTCATTATGCATAAGGTCTATTTTCGCTGTTGGAATGATAAGATATTTTATGAAATTTGAATAATTTTTGGTACACTTTCTGAGTACTTTTCTTAAGTACACGAATAAAACGACAAGAGAACAGTTTACAAGCCACGAGACAGTCATCACAAAGCATACAAAGAATATTTAAAAAATCAACTTTTAAAATGAACAGTCCTCATGGTATTGAAAGAAATATTCTCAATGTTGTAACATATGTAATTTGAGTAATAAAATATTTTCTTCGCAAATCCTAAGTTTGTATTTATAATTATGTATAGCGTGAGCGCACAGCTCAGTGAGCTCCATATATATCTGGAGTAAGAACTTGAGACTTCCGTGAGGCCAAAAAGTGAAGCCAAAGATGGCGGATATTGAAGCGCTATAGTACGTCAGTTTCAGTCTTCCTATATGTGCGCAGTTATCTAAATTCGTATTTTTTAACTTTATTTTTTCCTATTTTTGAGTAAAAATGAGGGGAATTTCAATGAGAGGTATAATACTAATGTTTGATACTGAGATACTTTTATATTTTAATTAAATTAACCAAGAAATAAGCGATTTCTCACTAAGAAAGCTACGGAGTGGCGGGTTGTTGATGTTTTCGGCTTTTCGCAAATCACTGACAACATTTACTACAGAATATGCTTCCCAAAAAAAGATAGATACTAGTAAAACTTTTCTGAGTTCAATTCATCTGTATCAGGCTTTCATTCATGTAAAAAGTAATAGGAAAGAAAATTATGCTGAAAAACGTACGGGTTTGAAATATTGGCTACTAATATATGATTATGAAATTTATAAACAAGACTCATAATGCACGTATAAAAGAAACCTTAAAAAGAGCTCTATTATAGGAAAGCTAACCAAAAATAAAGGAAAACCAGAGTTAAAGCGTTTCGAAACAAAAAACGAAACAAAAAACTGAAACATGAGGTGAAAATATATGGAAATAAATCAAAATTAAAGGTATGTGCGTAGTTGAATTTATGGCGAAAAATGCATATTTACTCACACTTACAGTCGGAAAATGCGGCACCCACATTGAGTAAATGCAAAGAATCACATTCTCAGTAAAATGAATAAATTTTTTCCATTCTTGTGCTCGCAAAATGATGAAAAACACGAAAATCTGAGGGTTTCGGGAACGTCACTCCCGGTCAAAAACAATGAGAAATATTTGGCCGCGCGAGTTAGGAGACTGAAACTGACGTACAATAGCACTTCCATCTCCGCCATCTTTGGCTTCACTTTTTGTACCCAAAGTTCTTACTCCAGATATATTTGGAGCTCACTGGCACAGCCCTCTCACGTAAGTCATTCCACGTGTAAGCTATGTTGCAATAACACACTTGTGCCGATAACATCATCTCGCGTGGAGGCCGCGCATACTTTCGGTAAAAACCGACTGTTCCCGAGAAAAACGGTCTCCCCAAGTTGCCTTTACTTAAATCCTTCACAACTCTCATCCTGGTCGGTCTTTAGTGGGTATCACACAGCGGATGAATCGCGCCATTCGCCCTCCACATCATCATAGCCGTATCAAATAGCGAACGATCGACCTAGTTCAGGGCAAAAGAATTCACAGCATTTAGGGTTGTTCTTGTTGCAAACCATTCGTAGAGATTGCGGTCGCAGGCACTCCATGTAAGCACACCATTGCTGTGTTTTCTCGTGCAATATCTGTTCGATGTGCGATATTTATTTTCATGCTTTCCTTTGTTTTTTCGGGCGAGTATGTTCAGGTTCGTCCTGTCATTAAAACATATTACCAGTAATATACATATATACATATATATATAATATATATATATATATATATATATATATATATATATATATATATATATATAATATATATATATATATATATATATATATATATATATATATTATATATATATATATATATATATATATATACATACACCCATTTGCAAAAACGTTGGCCTCAGATAGATAGATAGATAGATACTCGAAATCTAATTAGAATTGCATATGTTGTGTAATATGATTGAAATCCCATGCAAATGTAATCATATGCAATTCTAATTAGACTTCGAGTATCTATCTATCTATCTATCTGCGGCCAACGTTTTTGCAAATGGGTGTATATATATATATATATATATATATATATATATATATATATATATATATATATATATATATATATATATATATATGAAGGTGCTTGTGGAAACATGTCTGGTATATTATGAACTTGTTGTATTAATGATTTCCTCAGACATAAAATTAACTATTTATTTGTTAATATCCAAACGTTTCGCCGGTCAAGGCTTCTTCAGTGGAATGGTTATTAGCAATATTAAGATCCTAATGTATATACAGGTATGTACAATTAAAAATTCATAGCTTATTTCTATTCTAAACGGAAGTAATAAACATGCTAGTCATGCATTAGTGATAAGTTTTACTTAGGATAAATGTCTATTAAAATTGTATGGGTTAAAAATGGTTTCGATATAGCCTATACAATTCTATATGTTAAAATCGTTCTATATACAAATTGTTTTCCCAACACAACCGTTCATAATGTCTTCAGATTGGTTTTGTATTTCATGAGCCTCTATATATCTTCGTTCTTCGTCATTTCGAATATTTGAATGCAAGATTCTCCAAGTGATCCTGTTTCCTTTATGACTCTTATGTGATGATAAATGTTTGAACACGGTTTGTTTCTCCATTGTTAGATGTTCTTTAATTCGTGTTCCTATTGTTCTGCTAGTCTCCCCTATGTAGATGGTTCCGCATGTTACACACTTAATTTCGTAAACGACATTCTTCATCAAGCAGCGATTCAGTTTGATAGCTGATTTACATGTTTCGCAGTTACGTGGGCAGTTTTGTTTACTCTTCGGTGGGCCAAACACTTTTGATAATGATCTGCCATTCACAAAGTGTATTTTAACATTCTTAATACCTGATCGGTTTAACACTCCTAAAGCCTGTCGTTTATATCCTTCGTTGATAAATGGGAGTTTGAGGTAAATAGTATCT